>NW_006443124.1:15212941-15217088 GCF_000325575.1 Pteropus alecto
CTTTCGCAGATATTTAATCACACTTGCTGCCCTCAGTTTCAGTCCCTGTCAGTGTCAGAGACAGTCTTGGCAGCGTTTGCTAAGATTCCTCTGGGGTTCCGTGGTGATCGGTCTTGGAGGGTATGGGGAGAGGGGCCCTCTGGGTTGGGAGTTCAGGGCTGTGGCTCGGCTTTGGTTTCGCAACCAGGGCCAGTTTCTCTGCAATCCCGTCCCACTTCTCTGTCTTCTGCCCTGATGACTGGGCCCTTACGCCTTGTGTGGTTTGCTCACAGCAGTCCCAGGCAGGGCTGTTCAAGGAGGTTCTCACATCTTCACCTCTCCCCCTCTTCCTGCAAGGAGCTCCAGTGGCTCTGAGAGGCAGCTTCTTTATTACTCTCAGTCCACCCTCCGACACCTGTGGTTATGACCCGTGGTAGCTCTTATGCTCAGATCCTACACTCAGACATGCTGGTGTGCAGATTGGCTGTTTTTTGTTGTGTATTAGATGTTCAGCTCATTGTTGTTTCAAAGAGACAGATCTGGGAACGTCTCTCACTTCACTATGTTTCCATCAAGTCTCAATAATTACTTTAAATGTAATTATTTATTACTTTAAATGTAATCAAAAGATGACTGGATAAAGGAGTGGTACATATATACAATGGGCTATCACTCAGCCATAATAAAGAATGAAATTTTACCATTTGCTACAACATGGACAGGCCTTGAGGGCATTATGCTAAGTGAAATAAGTCAAACAGAGAAAGGCAATGACCATTCAATCTTACTTACATGTGAATAGACATTTAAAAAACTCACCGAATTGTACACTTTTGAATGGATGACTCTTATGGTATGTGAATTATATCTCAATTTTTTTTTAAGCATGATGAAAAAAATCAATAGATATATAAATGCAGGGGGGAAAAGAGTGTTAATGTGGAGCATGAGTGTTATTCTGAGTGATTTACTTCCTCCCAGCATGACTAACATCTGTGGAGATAAATGAAGATTACTCAGATGGGAATACTACTTATAGACAGTTTGTTAAATATAGCAAGAGAGTCAGCCGCTGCCACTGCTTACATTTGGCAGAAAGGCAAAGGCATGTGGAGGGAAAGCTTTATGGTGGAAAAAGTGGAAGACCTGTCCTGATTGGATGTCATTGGCGTGGGGAAGCTGAAGGCAGGCTGAAGAGGAAAGTTCCACCACTGGGCTCCCGCCTTGAAGCTGACTGATGGGCAAGGACTGGAACAGAGTCACCCCAGGCAGCTGAAAGGGGTCTTGGGAATTCTTTTTCTGCTTGACCTTGGGGAGACATCTAATGAATAGGGGACCAACTGCCACCATGGCAGGCCAGGCTGGGCCAGTTCCAGTCCCAAGGTGGATCTGGAAATGTCACCAGAGGTGATCTGTAAGAGCACTCTTCACTGGCTAGAGAGTCTCTCTGATGGATTTAGGAATTTTTATACACCAAAACCCTTCTCTCCGTCATTTTCAACTGTACACCCTTTGTGGAAAGATAAACTTTACTCAGAGTTTTTATTGCTGCTTCTGCTACAACAATGAATAATCGCAATAATAATAACAGTAATAATTACAATGATGATGAATAACAATGACAATAATTATAATTGTTTGCATTTGTTTACTTTTTATACATACAATTTATGGCCTTCTATGAGTTATATTTAACACTATGTAAATATTATGACGTATAGATAAATATTATTATTATTATTATAATCATTGCATAAACCTCAGGACCCCACCCCACCCCACCCCATCCCATCCCACAAGACTAATGAATCTCAGATTTTGCTTCTCACTTGCCTGTTCAGCCCATCACCTTGCACACAGTTTCCACCCCTCCACACCTGTCACCACACGTGGTCGATCTTTTGAGCAGATGTCAAAGTGATCTTCCTCCAAACATGCTAATAAGACAGCCTGTCAGTCAGGCATCCTGGCACCAAAGGTGAAGTCCACAACTCCTGACACAGACAACTGATGATGAGGCCTCTTAGAAACAGAGGCTATGTCCACTGTGATGCATCCCACTCAGCAGAGAATCCTAGCCTCAGCCACTTAGAAAAGAGGCCAAGACTGGCAGACTGCTGGTCCACCTGGACCTCAGAGGGAAGAGTGCGGTGTCTGGTCCCACCCTCCCCCACACAGATGAGAGCTATGTATAAATGGTGTGGGCCCCATGCACTACTGTCAACCCCTGGCACTCTGGGGAGAGGAGCCTGGGGCTGCCCCTACATATGCTTCTCAGCTTCCCTCACCACTTTCCAATCCCATCCCACCCTGGAGCAAGCCTCCATGGTGTGGGGAGGAGGCAGGACATTGAGGTAGAATGCTAGAGGCCTGCCTTCCTCTCTCCTGCAGTGTGGCTCATTTTTCTGCCCAAAGTCCCAGGGGACAAGGCAGTCCATTTAGGAGTCTAGGAGACAGAAGTGAAAGGACACTAGACAGAAATTTTAAGCTGTATGAAGAAATAAAGATCTCAGTAAAGGTAAATACATGGGCAATTATAAAAGCTAGCATTATTGTAACTTCGGTTTATAACTCCACACTGTTTTTTACATATTTAAGAGACTAATGCATTTAAAAAGCAATTATTAATTCAGAGAGGTGATGTATAAAGATGTAATTTTGTTACATCAGTAACCGAAAGGGGTGGAGACAGGACTGTCAAGGAGAAGAGTTCTTGTATGTTATTGAAGTTCTGATGGTCAATTCAAATTAGAGTCTTATAACTTTAGGATGTTAAATGTAGTCCCATGGTAACCACAAAGAAAATAGGCATATAATATACACAAAGGAAAATGAAAAGGGAATTAAAATATTTCAGTACAAAAAAATCAACTAAATACAAAAGCCAGGTGCTCCTGAAACATGTCCTAAAAACTGAGATGTCTTGAATGCTCCAAGTGGTTTCTGGAGGAAGGTGAAGTAAGATGTGCCCTTGACTTCTGGGTCATCATGCGAACAGAGCATGTGGTATTCCATTGAGACTCCTGGAAGTCTCCATGTCATTACACGGTGTGGAATTGTCTCTGGGGTCCTGTGGCAGATGGAAATGGGGATTGGGTGGGTGAAAGTTAGGGTTATTCCATTTCAGGAAGCCCTCTGGCCATAGATGGGAACCCCCACGACAGCCCTCAGAGACTTTGGTAAACAGAGGTCTGCTTCTTCTGTCTTCCGTAGGAGAGCCATAGAAGGATTTGGCACATCTGAGGGTCCTGGAGCCCATGGTCATTTTCTTCAGGGCACAATGTCCCCCTTCAGCATCAAGAATGGGTCCCCAGGGGATGGGGCACTGAGCCTAGGTAGGAGTGTTACAATCATGGCCTGGTATGCCAGAGGATATGCCTGCCTGCAAATGGCCTATCAATACGTCCTTGGATGACACATACCCAAGAGGCCTGGGAGAGCCCCACCCACTTCCTGGGATTTTCTTAAGGAGTCTGAAGGTCTCAACCACTTCAATGGATTTTTTATCTCTGGGACAAATGAATGGAGCTCTCAATTGGCCCCACAGCCAAGTGAGTTCTCACAAAGTTCATAATCTCTCCCTGAAAGGCAACATTGCAGAGAGATGCAATTCTCATAACTTTCGCCTTACTCCGTATTGTTACAAACGTGAAAATAAGTGATATGTGTATGTGTGTGTGTTGTGTGTGACAGTTAAAGTTGTTCAAGAGAAAAGTGAGATCTGCACAGAGGAGAAGTGCAGACGTCACTTCCACAAGTGCTTTTGTTCTTTCTTTCCAGCTGTGGTCCTTCTCTGAAGCTCAGACCGTGACTGGACTGTTGGGCCACAGTAGCCAAGGCAAAGATGATGCTGCAATCACATCAAAGGACGTAGATATTGTAGGTGACCAGAACAATATTTGCCATTTTCACCTTTTAAATAAGAATCACCAGTGAACCATAAGCAGCCAGCATCACATAATGCAATACATATATACCTTACTGCTAAATTGTATATCTGAAACTTACTGGATTTCATTAACCAATGTCACCATTAAAAAACAAGAAGCAGCAGCCAAGATCACCCAGAGTTTTCTGCAGATTATTGCAAAAGATCAGGAAGTGACTTGTCAGTTTTAAGCAGTTGAGAGGGCCTTCACCAGGAACCGAGGAAAGAGAAGTAGCAGAG
>NW_006443124.1:15217255-15223025 GCF_000325575.1 Pteropus alecto
TCAACCAAAACAGCAGTGGCAATAATTTCTCTAAGGCAAGGGGAGTATCACCATGCCACAGGGTCTGGCTGCTGGCTATAATATCCTGGGGGTCAATGGTGGGGCCCATGTTTTAGTGTGAGTACCCCAAGGATGTTTCTTTTCTTTTCATATATGAAAAGGAAAAAGAGAACTTGATAACTGGGATACCCCAGGACAGGTCAGTTCATTAAACTCTCCTTTAAGACTTTAAAGGCTATGTTGTCCTGTTCCTCCCATAAAATTGGGTCAGGGTTGTTGTTTAGTAAACCACACAGAGGTTTGTTGTCCTGTCCCTCCCATAAAATTGAGTCAGGGTTGTTGTTTAGTAAACCACACAGAGGTTTTGCCATAAGAGACTTGGGATCCAATTTCGGTAATAATCAACTACTTGAGAAAATCTCACAATTGACACTTAGTTTTGAGTTTGGGGACACTTAGAATACCACAAAGCCTATCTGGATCTAGGCGCATTTCTTGTTCTGTTATCAAATGCCTTAATTATCAAGCTTGCACTTGGGCAAACTGCGACTTTTTGGAGACTGACTGACTGTTTGTTTGTTTATTGTGATTGACTGTTGTCTAGAGACATGGGATGGTCACTAACTGGCTGACTTTTAGAAGCTGGAGTCTGTCATTAACTTGCTAACTTTCAGAAGCATAGCTGCTGTTGCCGATTTTCAGAGCATGTTTACTGATTACCTCTAATGATACCTATTTGTTTACAACCTCAGAATTTGGCAGAATTTGTCTTTTCCTCTCTTAACTATGGAAGATAAGACTGTCAATTTGCAGTCCCCCTTTTTGGTCTTCCCTCAGCCAAAAACACAGGACACTATAAATGATTGTTCAGATCTTTATTTGTGAAGGTAGGATTTTCATGTAGTGTTGCCATTTAAGTATTTAAAATGCCAATTACTGAAGCAGAAAAATAGCTCTAACTGCTGAATTTTTGTTATTGGGAAAAAAAATACAACTGATATTAAGGGCAGCCTGACAAAGTCAAAACAGGATGCAGGATAAAATCATTGAATATAGGACATGTCCTGTATATACAGGTTGCCTGGCAACCCTATTCAGTCAGTGTAGCCTTCTCACTCACCAACTTCCACTATTTGCTTGTGAGCTCCATGTCTTATTTATTCTAATACATTATGTCTCCTATTCTCCATTCACACTGTCCCTGCTTGACTTTGGACTCTCATTCATCAATCACTTGAATTACTATAGCCCAGATTTCTAGGCATTGGTCTGTACAGCTTTCCTCAACCCCCTAAATTCATCCTCTGCACATGATTGCCAGAACAATTTCCTTTGTCTATAACCTTTGATTCCACTAGTTTCAGAAAAAAATCCAAACTTTTTAGTATAGCAAGTAGACCTTTTGTTATCTGGCCCAGCCTTCTGCTCAACTGTTAACAACTGTTGTTCTCTTGCACTTTCTATACCTGTTTCCACAAAGTTGTCATATTAACCACCTATACTTTTACATATGCACTTTCCTCTTATTTGGAATGTTTATCTCACCTTCTGGAGAGTTCCTATTATTCTTTCAAAATCTCGATCAGGTATCACTGACCCTGGACAGCATTCTTCGATGTCTCCAGGTTTCCTTGGTTAGGTTCAATCTCCTTTCTTCATAGTGTGCAAATCGCTATGTTCTTGCAACATACTGTCATAAATTACCTATTTGCCTGTTAAAACAACCATATTTACATATTGTGACATAATAATTTGCTTACTCGTCTGCTAGTTCCTCAATTCATGGCTTCTTGAAGGCCTGTGTTTTTCTTCTTATAACTCCTAGTGTGCAGAATAGTACCTGCCCCAAAGCTGGGATTGGAAAAAAAAAGTTGTTTATAATACTCCTTTTGTTTTCCTGAAATTGTTTGACACCAGAGAATACCAAATAAGAAAAACATACTTTTTATGTCATAAAATGATTGATGTACTTTGCAATATTTTGGCACAGGTGTCAAGATTCATCAAACTTCTTTTGACAGCTGCTTCCGTGGTGAATTTAAGTGTATATTTAATGGCTTTAAACTTGAAATAATTCTTTATTTTTCCATTTAATATACCTAAGATGAAAGCTCACAGTACATAGCAGGCATACTTTTTAACAACTTCAGAACAACAACAAAAAAAAAAATAAAAAAAATTTTTTCCTGAGAACATAATGAGGAATTGAGTAGAAAACTCTCAACTCACAGCAATTATTTGAAGAACAAAGGAAGAAGAGAACAGACTTTTATTTCTAGTTTTAAATAAAATTCATGCACAAAGTTTGCCATCAGGCCAGGAAAAGGACAAATCCCAGAAACCAAGAGGTAGTTTACAGTTCATTTTTATCTTTTATTTGGTCCTTTCCTTTAAAAATGTATAATTTCTTTGATCACATCTTTTATATGCTATTAAAATGTTACTTAAAAACAGTATTACCAGCTTATAGGTTGGTTTTGTTTGTTTGTTTGTTTTGAGAAACCCAGTGCACACTCTGCTGGCCCAGATGTTTATGACAATCACATGATATCTGGTGTACACCACTAGAGAGAGAAAGTAATTATTTTATTTTACAAATGCCCCAAGTCAATGTCTTCAATTGTGAATTCTTCATCTCAGGCTATTTTAAAGTGTATGACAGATGTGAACACTTTCCCCTTCCCTTATTATTACATAGCCAAGATTTATCCTTGGAATTTAATGTCTGATGAGTAAATTATAGAAAAGTTTTCAAATCCATTACATTTATTACATCACTCTCATGTATTCCGACGAGCTTTGGTTTAAGGCTTTCACACATGCAAATCTACTTTCTAGGGGTTCTCTTCTATATGAACTTTGTAATGATTAGTAAGAGATGACCTGTGATTGAAAAGTTTCCCACATGTATTACACTCATAAGGTTTCTCTCCAGTATGAATTCTCTGATGGGCAATACGTGATGAGCTTTGTCTAAATGTTTTCCCACATGTATTACATTTAAAGGGTTTCTCTCCTGTATGAATCCTCCGATGTTGAATAAGAGCTGAACTTTGGCCAAAAGATATTCCACACTCCTCACATCGATAAGGTTTCTCTCCTGTATGAATCCTCTGGTGATTACTAAGGGATGAGTTACACCTGAAGGTTTTCTCACATTCACTGCATTTATAGGGTCTCTCTCCGGTGTGCATCCTCTGGTGCTGGATGAGAGCTGAACTCTGTCGGAAGGCTTTCCCACACACCTTACACTTACATGGTTTCTCTCCAGTGTGAATTCTCTCGTGAATAATAAGTGTCGAGTGGGAACTTAAGGCTTTACCACATTCATTACAATTATACAATTTCTCTCCAGTATGAATTATTCGGTGTCTATTAAGTCGTGAAACAGATGTGAAGCCTTTTCCACATTCATTACATCTATAGGGCTTTTCTCCAGTGTGAATTCTTTCATGTTGAATAAGAGAGGCGCTCTGACTGAAGGCTCTCCCACATTCCCCACATTTAAAAGGTTTCTCTCCTGTGTGAATTCTCTGATGATAACGAAGGGATGAGCTAGATTTAAAAGTGTTGCCACATTCATTACATAAATAAGACTTCTTTCTGAGATGAGTTCTCTGACAACCAGGAAGGGATGAGCTGCAACTAGATGCCTTCCTACCTGGATTATATTTATAGGGGTTTTCTTTCGCATGGATTTTTTGATGTATAAAAAGGCCTGACCTTCGACTGAAAGATTTACCACATTCTTTACATCTATAGGATTTCTCCACAGTATGGGTTCTTAGATGTTTATAAAGGGATGTACTAAGAGTAAAGGCTTTCCCACATTCTTTACATACATAGGGTTTCTCTCCAGTATGGGTTATTTGATGTTGAATAAGAGCTGAACTTTGGTTAAAGGCTTTTGAACATTCTTTACATTTAAATAATTTCTCTCCACTATGGTTTTTCTCATGTTTACGAAGGGATGAAGTGTTAATGAAAGTTTTCTCACACATACTACATTTATAGCGTTTCTCTGCTGTGTTAATTTTTGGTTGATTAAGTAAATTTAAATTCTGTTTAAAACTGTTTCCTTGCATTTCGCATTTTGGTGGTGTTTTTTCTCTGGGAACCACCTGTTGCCTAACAAGAACTGACTTTGGGCTGAAGTTTTGGCCAAATTCAGTATTTTTATATCTTCTTTCTACAGTAAAGATTTTTTTGTGGGTGACTGAAAGTATCTGAACACTTTCCTTTTTCTCCTGTTTTTTCTCTAATTCGTCTTCATATATGCAGGGTTTTTCTAATTTGAAGTCCCAGGGTCCATTCCTTTTGGAACGTGTCATTATCAGCTGCTGAAATGAAGAATCTTGTGTTTGAGTTGACTTTGTGGTTTTATGACTACTCTTCCATCCTGGCAGGGAAAAATAAAAATGAAGATGTTTCATGTGACAAAGCATTTGGCTACTGAGATAAAATGTATAGAATAAATAATTATTGGTGATATTTAAATAATGTTTTGGTATCTGCCCCAAAAATAGTAAGAGGAAAATTTTAGGAGATCTAAGCAGTACAGAAAAATAATTGTTGAGCGTTGAAGTACTAGGGTGGAAAAAAGAATAAAGCAAAGAAGGTGAGCTTAAGAGTGACCAGGATAATTAGCTAATGAAGAAGGGGGAAAAGGGGAGCATCAACTGGGAAAAGCAATCTGGGATCAGAGTCCAAAGTCCTTGACAGATTCCTAAATTATCTTCATGACATTTTTCTTCTTTGTGTAATCATTCCTAATCAAGAAAGTCCTCCTCCCTTTCCCTCAAGCCAAATTCCTTCAAAAGTTTCATATTCAGGTCAAAAATTAACTCTTTCTGAGTTTTCTTGAGTTTCCATAGTCCATTCCCCTTATTACAGCACTTACCATAGTGTTAAAACAATTCTATATATTTCACTTTACTTTTCTCCCATAAGTGTTCTTCACAAGCAGATTAACATATCCTATTAACCTATAGATCGTCTTGATGGCATCCAAATTATATATGAAATGTTTTGTTGCTCTTTCTTAATTACTTATATATTCCTAATTTAAACAATGTCAAATATTCTCAATTACTTATATATTAATTTCATATACATACACACACACACACGATTCAAACACTTGTAGAAGTTGCCTTACAGAGCAATATATTACATGGGTAATGGGAGGGTTTCAGGGCCAATTCGAACAGGAAGGCGTTACTGAATTAATCTACAGAGGGGTGAGAGGTAGGCATGAAGCCAAAAGTCACAAGCTAAGAAGGCAGCCTTGCTCATGCATCAAGCATGAGAGGCTACGCAAGCGGGGTAGAAAAGATTCAAAAATCAACAGTAAGATAGGCATAAATGTAAAAAGGTAAAAAGGGACTAACATGATAGAGTGCTAAACAGAATTACATTGAATAAATATTAAAATTGGGTAAGAATGCAATTCATTGAATATTAAATTTTGCCAGGGGAATGATTGTGTACATGGTTTGGCATTTATTTTCTCCTGGGCTAGCGGTACCATTTAAAGGGCTCCTCTGCATTTCACTGCATTTGAGATTCCTATCTGACATGCACTTTCTCACCTGTGTACACATTCCCTCTGCTTGGTGAACATAATGTATTCTGCTTTTCTCTTTTCTTCTACTAGCGTTCACATCTCAGTTTCCTGTATGGACAACTTTCTCCTCTTTAAAACTGGTATTCCTTAGGGTTTAGGATTTTTTTTCACTCTACACACCCTAATTTTATATGCACTCATATC
>NW_006443124.1:15223063-15246824 GCF_000325575.1 Pteropus alecto
TTCTGCCCAACACCTTCCCAGCTCCTTCTCCATCTAAGGCTTAATAAATTAATGATCAAATTTCAATACGTTATTTGGGCAAAAGTATGGGAGGCATTCACAAAAATGGAGTATTTTCTCGTGTATATCATCACTGGTTCTAAGTTCATTATATGTGTTGGCAAGAAAATAGTTAAGAGTTGGCATTTTGAATTCTAGCCTGTAATAAGGTAAAGTTAAAGACTGCCTGTGAGGCCTGTATGTAAAGACTGCAGTTTTGTGATTTACACCTTTACTAGAGCCTTGTGTATTGGGCACATGTACTTAGGACGTATTTTGTTTCTCACGTCTTACCGTTTCTACCACAGTCTAACTAGCCTCCCTGCCTCAAGTCCTGCTCTTTGCCAATTCAGTCTCCACAATGCAGCCAGAATCACCTTTCTAAAATCTACATCTTATCATGTTGTAAACTTCTTTAAGATCCTCCAAATTATCGTTAATGATTCATATATATGGGCCAAAGTACTTAACATGGTGAGCAAGGTATTTTGTGATCTGACCTCTGTCCACCTCTGTCCGCATCTCCTTCCCCTGGTTTCTTGCCAGATCTGCCTAACTACATATAGTTTCTGGAGCATTCCATGTTTTTTTATTTCTTTATCTTTGCAAATGCTGTAGACATCCTTTCCATTAACACATACTTATTAAGTGCCTACTATGGGCCAGCTAATATTGTAGAACATGTAGACAGTGGGATGACTGAGAGAGTTCTAACCTTTAAAGAGTTTATACTTTGGTATGTGTGTGTGAGTGCTGAGGGGAAGGGGAAAATGAAGTGATGAATAATAAGTAAATAAGTAAAAGCCATATGGATTATGTAAAGGAAGGGATTCCCAGGCAAAGGAAACAGCAAATACAAAAGTGTAGTGACTTCAGAGGAACAGCAAAAGAGGCTGTGTGGCTACAGTGCAGTGAGCAAGAAGAGGGAAAATGGTAAACAGGACTGGAACAATAGGTAGGGGCAAACTGCATAAGGCTCATATGTCATGGTAAAGACTTTGGAATTTTACTCTACGCCTGACAGGAAGCCTTGGGAAAACTGCATGCTCACTCAAGTTGGCTACTGTTCAGAGCACAGACCAGTGGGATACAAGTGGAGGCAGGGAGAGGAGAAACCACTTAGGAGGCTGCTGTAGTTATGTACGTGAGAAAGGGTGGAGGAAGAGATGACGGCATCAGGGAATACTATTAAGGAAGTACTCACGGGACTGGATTTGCTGATGGACTTTGTGTGGGGGTGCTGAGAAGGAATTAAAAAGTTAGGGATCACTCCTAGGTTTCTAGCCTGAAAATGATAAATGCTGGTCCAAGTTACTGAGGAGGGGAAGACTAGGAAAAGGGCAAGTCTGAGGAGGGTATTCTATTTCAGATATGTTTGTTATGGCTGAGATGTCTTAATAGATACTAGAGGAGGATACCAAAATAGTCAGTTGTATATATTATTTTGGAGATCTAGGTCAGAGCTATGGTTAGGTAGGTGGGAGACCTCTGTAGTTAAGTTTTATTTAAAGCTGAAGAATTAGGCACTGCAACATTAAAGGTCAAGAAAAGAAAGAAAATTAGAAGAGTATGGTGTCCAGAAGACAAGGGAAACAAGTACTTCAGGGAGTGAGCGAACAACTTTGGCAAATAATTTGAGGACTAAAAACTTAACCCTAATTGTGCCAAGATGGAGACTGTCCAGGATTTAATAACTGTGCCTTTTGTGGGATAATAAAGAAGAAAGTCCCACTGGAATACACCGAAGAAGCAATGGGAGGTAAGAAATGGAAACATCAAGTATAGAAATGTTTTTTGAAAATTTTCATTTAAAGAATAGAGAATTTAGACATGGGGAGTTTTTATTTTGGATAGTAATGATTAGAGCCGCAAGCACCACACCAATACTGGGAAACTCATCTCAATTTTTCTTTAAAGTGCCGACGCCTTGGTCCTAAATTTGTGTTTCCCACTGAGGCAGACCTGAGTACCCAATTGTAGACATCCTAGTTGTCCCTTACGATCTGCTTAGAGTTTTCTGCAGGCCTACAGATCTGTCTCCTGACGTAAAGGTGAACTTCTGCTCCCTTCCAGAATCAAGCCCGGGCCTGAGGTTAAGACTTCGGTCAGAAGTTTAGAAGCCAAACTGATTTTGCTCATGACCATCTGACTAGTTCCTGTCATTAGGTCTACATTCCCTTGGATTTTGTGACACTCTGAGAGTCTCTGTTCAACCTTCTCTTCCTAGATGATTTCATCCACTCCCACACCTCCTATGTGAATAACTGACTTTTCTCAAAAATATCGTGACTTTTCTCAAAAATACTTCAGAGGTATTTTTGACTGCCTGCTAGACTTTCCATCTGAGTATTTTTCTTTTCAAATTCGACCTGTCCAAATCTGAACCCAGTGAATTCCTTTCAAACCTTTTTTCTGTTTCCCAGTTCAGAATTACAATCTTTTCAGGTACTGTGCCATAAATTCTTAGTTTCATCTCAGAAATTTCTCTCCACTATATTCCAAGGCTAGCCAATCATCAAATTATTTTATTTTTTATTTATTTATTTTTATTTATTTATTTTCCTTCTCCCCCTGCCCCCGGTAACCACTGTCATCAAATTCTTTTAGATCTCATCACTAAGATGTCTCTAACCACCACCATTAATACACCTATGTAATTTTCTTTAAACATAAATGGTGCCACATCATAATAACACTCCAGAACTTGCTTTAGTCCTTAATGGGCCTTGGAGGGAGCTCTGTCCATCAGTGTCCTCTTTCTGACCTTGGTGCCATGTGCCAGAGTGGGGACATACCATAGCTTCTTCAGCTGTGACTTTACTGAAGGACGCTTACACTGTTTCTGATTCAGACCAATTTTTCTAAAATAGCAAGGATGATACAATTCTTCAGCTTAAAATCCTTTAACTATTTGCAGTTCTCATCTCTAAGTACTGCATCAAAGCACTTTATAATGTGGCCCCCAATTAGTTGTCTAAAATCCTTTCCTTCCTCCCCTCCTTCTTCTCCCATGTACATACCCCGAGCCCCAGTAAGAATGAATTATCTGCAATTCCTTAAATATACCATGTTTGCTGAATGACTACATGAGAATGTAGCCCTTCTCTGAAACAACAGGAAAGAACAAGAGATCTTGAGAGATTCATTTGTGAAGTGATTACCAGAGAAAAAGAGGAAGCTCATGTCTGGGGCCTTAGTGCCCCCTCCTCCACCACTTCTGGAGGATCGAGAACCCGGGAGAAACCTTCCCGATGAGCATTCCCTGGCCGCGCCACCCACTCATTGACCAGATCTCTGCCTGCGGCCATTCCCGCACCTCAGGCCCCCACTCACCCAGCCAGGAGCCTCTGCGACTTCCTTCCTCGACCTTCCAGGGCTCTTCGCCTTGCTGCAGCAGGGAGATCACTTTGGGTTTGGAAAGTGGGAATCCTGCCCACAGAGGAAAGAAAAGAAAAAACAAGACTTGGTTTTGTTTGGATACAAAGAGCTATCCCAGATGTGAAGGGAACACTTGGGGTGACACGAAGAGCTCCTGCAGGGTACTCAAGTTGGGCCCCACGATGTGAGGGTGTCAGAGAAAAGGAAGGGATGTGTAGGATAATTAGTTGTATGTTAGGGAAATAAGACAAACACGCAGCTTGATTAATAGGGCTTTCTACGGAGAATGGAACATGCAAGATGTACAGACTGAATTAAAATCTGTGAACAGGTATCTGTGGCAAGGATTCTGTCCCAAGTAGCCTGTTCAAAACGAGAAAACACTATCTGACTTCCTTTCAAAGATGGACTGTGCAATGTCCACCTGGCTGGAAAGACAACGGGGAAAGGCAAGTGGCAGGTCCACGGAAAGGGCTGAGGGGTGCTGCCCACTGAGTGGTGAGCAAGCAAGTACAGAACAATCACAGTGGGAAATGACGCCTGAACTACGGGGGAGCTTCTAGTGTGCAACAGTGCGGACTGTCCCACTCATGGGCGATTCCACGCCTATAAGGGGGAAGAGTTTTCATGTTTATTTATGCAGATCCAACTTGCACGATCATCAGGCAAAACTCAGCTCAAGTTTCTGAGGACCCAGGGCTTTTAGCTGGGGAAGCAGGTACTGAGTTATCCCCACTTCTGAATTCTGTACCTACAGGAAAGCTTCCTTACCCAGTGAGACCAGGTGACCGTAGTTCTCCAGCATCACATCCTGGTACAAGCTCCTCTGAGAAGGACGCAGCTTTCTCCACTCGTCCCGCGTAAAGAGCACAGCCACATCCTCGAACGTCACTGACACCTGCAAAGACAAGCCATCCCAGCTCACCCAGTACCGCCCATCACAGAGTGAAGAAGGTGGCACTGGGGAGGCAGACGGGCCACCATGAAATGCATCTTCAGAGGTTTTCACAATTCACTCCTCAGTTTGATTAATTTGCTCGACTGGCAAACAGAACTCAGAAAAATATGTTACTTACTGGACTACCAATTTATTATAAAAAGATAGAACTCCAGAACGGCCAGATGAAGAGAGACACAGAGCAAAGTATGAGGAAGGTCAGGGCTTCTGTGGCCTCCCTGGATGAGCCACTCTCTTTGAATCTCCACATCTCATTTACCAACCCACATCTCAGCATCCTGCCCTTTTGTTTTTTATGGAGGCTTCATTACAAAGGCATAATGGATTAAATCACCAGCCATTACACAGACACGATCCATGAAATCATTGTGTAGGCATGGCTGATTCAACCTCCAGCCCCTCTAATCAGGGTTGGTTTCTCTGGTAACCGGCCCCTATCCTTAGGGGCTTTCAAAAAGTCACCTCATTAATAAAACTGATGTGATTGAAAGGGCTGGTTATGAATAACCAAACATACTTATTTCACCTTTATTGCTCTTAAGTTATTTCGGGTGAAAAAACCCTAGTATTACTAAACACATAAGAAATTAAAAGGGCTTTCGAAGCAGTGTGCCAGGAACAGAGGTGAAGACCAAATATATTTTTTCTATTATATATCACAATATCACAGCTGCTCAGTGTCAGAGATGGAATTCCAATTCAGGTGAATGTCTGAGGCTCCATTCTCAACCACTCTGCAAAACTGCCTGTCAATGCCTACCTCATAGGGTTAAGAAATAAATGAGATCATCCATGTAATGGAAATAGATAGTGGTGATGTTTATACAACAACGTGAGTGCTTAATGCCACAGAATTACACATTCAAAAAGGGCTAAAGTGGTAAATTTTATGCTATATATATTTCACCACAATAAAAGTTAAAATAGTAAAATATATAATATATACACGTGTATATTAATAAATGTGCATAAAAATGATTCTGTGGGATGCATATCAAAGGGGTGACTGATTATCTCCAGATGTTGGGGTAAGACTGATTTTATTTTCTTCTTTACATATGTATTTTTCATTCTCTGAATTTTTAAGGTGAGCAAGAAATACATGTATGATATGAAAGATAACGTATTGGCATATGGGGGAATATAAGAAATGATTTTGCCTTCAAAAGAACTTACAATTCAACTGGTAGAGAAGAAAAATGCATAATAATTTGAATGATGAAAGAAAACGTGTAGCTGGACAGGACGGTACGCTGCCTCCTAGTTCGACCCTCATTTTAGAGATGAGGAACATAAGGTCCAGGGCACTCGAGACCCCAGGTCACATAATGTATTAGTGGCAGAAGCAGGACAGTAATTAAAGTTTTCTTTTGACGCAGTCCTCAGTACATTCTTTCTCTGGTCACAAAGGTCCTGTCGGTGAGTTTTATACATAGGTTCCCACAGCATTGACAGATGGGCAGCAAGCGAGATGGGCAAGAACGCCTACGGGATCCAATCACACATAGGGACAGAGAATGTTCTCGACAAAAGAGCAACTCGGCTCCATGGGAATGAGATGGGAAAGCCTTAGTTAGACAAAAGCAGCCCAGGTACACCTGGGAGGGAGGCCCTGGCCGCAGCCTCCTAAGATCAAACATAGCACATCCCACGGGCCCAAAAGATTGGACAGCAGAGGGCGGAAGAGCCCTGAGAACACCTGCTGGGTCTGCCCTGCATCCTGAAAGGTCACAGAGCAACCACAGGACAACTACGAGCTGAGCTTAGAGGCCACACACACTGGGGTTTGAATCCAGGTTACTTGACTTCTTTGAGCCTCAGTGTCCTCACAGGTAAAATGGGGATAATAACTGCTGCACTGTCCCGAGACAGTAAAGCCCCTGGGACACCCCCTAGCAACACTACCTGTCGCAGTTAGATGAAGATGAGACAAGTTCCCGGGTCCTAGGAACACTACCGCAGTTTCTCTCCATCCACTTTAACAGCATTATTACCAGAAAAACATCGTTCAGCTACCATGGCAACCACACATGGTGCCTGGCCCTGACCTAAACACCTTCCATGCACTAACTCACACGATTCTCTCACCTAACCTACGACATAGGGGCTATTGTTATTCCCATTTTACAGATGAGGAAACTGATGCCCAGAGAGGTGGAGGGATTTTCCCAAGACCCATAAATGGCAATGGAAGATGTAGGTTCAAACCCGGCCATCTGGCTCCAAAGCCTCACTTCCTAAGTACTGTATACACTACCTCTCCAGTACCGATGGCCCACGGAACCCTCCCTGCCGCTTCCTGAGGAGTCTTGTCTCTGCCCTCAGAGTCAAGAGACTGCTCCAGCTGTGCCCCCTCCAACATGGCTGTCCTTCGTTCACGCTTCAGCTCACGGGATAAGGTCCCTCCCTCATTCCCACACATAAAGATGAACATGGCAGGTTAAGATCAGCTTTCAAGAGAGTGGTAGAAGCAAGTAATGTGATCCACAGGGGTAAGAGGAAGAAGAAACTAAAAACTGTGGGTGGGAGAAGCCTGGAGAACGTATCACGAGGATTCTCTGGGGTAGAGAGAAAAAGAAAAGCATTCTGGCTAAGGGTAGTGCGGGAGATGGGCTGAGCCAAGGAGGCAGAGCCAGAAAAGAACTTTGCCAAGAGTGATGTTTGTCTGTTCTGTCCACAAGTGATATGACACGTGTGGCATTTCACCTGTCAAATTAGCAATCATGCAGTGAGTTGAGATTAATGAATAAAAGACTGTTAGGAAAACGAAGAGAAACTTTGGACACCGGCTGCTGTGGTGGAGGCAGGCATGCATGACAGAGTCCACCACCCACTGGGGGGACGGCTCTTCAAAGGGAAAGGGACTTGGCTCCAAATCTTGGAGAAGACTGTCTTGGGAAGAGAATTTCAGCTGAAGGGAAAACAACAAACCAACCATCTGTCCCTAAGGCCTGAGACACAATGAACTCACCTGAGACCTTGCTTCCCTCTGTTCAGTAGCCATGTCCTCTGGGCTCCTCCCCCTGAGGATGGTGCAGTCACAGAAGGCAGATCTGAAAGAAAAGGGAGCCAGGAGGGAGCACCCCTTCTTCTTTCCACCCCTCAGAATCACTAGCTCTCAAATCCTTCCATCAGCTGAGAATGACACCTGTGCCCTCAGAGAGGGACGTCAGGAGGAGCTAGGAGCAGGCAGGACCAGAGAGAAGGGCTGGGCCACCCTGGTCCAGGCCCCAACTCTTCCCCTGGCGCAGAGAAAAAGAACGTAGGCCTCCTGCAGCAGCAGCAGCAGCAGCAGCAGCAGCAGCAGCAGCAGCAGCAGCAGCAGCAGCAGCAGCAGCAGCAGCAGCAGCAGCAGCAGGGACTCACTGAGCCAGGCACCACCCACACCGTTTAGTCCCACAGCACTGCTGGCATCGTCAGCACCCCCAGTTTATAGATCAGGAAACTGAGGGCAGAGTGGAAGCAACTTGCTCCCACAGCAAGCGAGGGTGCACCAGGTTCCCGCACGGTGCGCCCCAGTCATCCACTCTAACCCCACTGCGTGCACGCGACAACTTTTCTCCACCGCCAAGTTTTTGTCACCATGTTCCTTCTCCTCCTGTCAAGGAATCAGATATTAGAGAAAATTGCTTCGGAAAGGGGAAACCAGTTCTCCTGTGGCGGGAAGGAATGGGCACAGACACCAAAGACCTGGGTGCCCGTCCTGGCTCTGCCTTTGGAGAAGCCAGCAACTCCCTTCTTGAGGAAAACAGATCGTTACACCTGCCACTTCGGAGGGCAGTGGCGACGGTAAGGGGAGGAAACAATTCCTCACCTTCACTGACAGCCGGCAGGGGCCGGGCAGGTTGCGCGCTGGGAACCGTCGGGGGAAGCAGGAGGGCGGCTGGGGCCTGGGGCCATCGGGAACTAAATGCCCGACCTGCCTTGTTCGGCTGCACGTCTGCGGGACGGATCGTGGGAGGCAGTCGGACAGAGCCGGGGTGGGGCTGGGCTCTCGGCACGCCCGCGCCCACAAAGGCCCCGCTCGCGCCTCTCGGGCCTGTGCCCCGCATCCTTCCGAGGCCCGGGTCCTCCCTCCCGCATCCCGCCGAACATCCGACGCTCACCTCGCCCAGGCCTCGGAGATTCTGGGGGCCGTGCCTCCGCCGGCCGCGCTCCGCAGGCGGAAGCTCCCGAACTGCCCGCGCGGGGCAGCAGCCTCGGGTCGGGGCTCGCCCTGGGCTCAGGCCTAGAAGCCGCTCACCCTGGCGGCAAACGCCCCGTCTCTCACGCAGGTCCTGGGGTGGGGGGGTGGGGGGGCGGTGCTAACACCTCTGGGAAATGTAGTCCATGCGAGTACTCAAGGATTCTGGGAAGTATAGTTCTCCGCGCTTGTCAGACGCGCGGCACTGGCGAGCCTGTCACGTGCCTAGAACCCAAGTCTGGGCTCGGCTCCCCACTGTGTGAGTTACAGGGCCCTGGTTTCCCGGTTCCTAGGGAAGGAAAGGGTGGTTCGCCGAGGGCTCTACATCTGCACAAATGATGATAAGGCAAGTAGACACCCGCCAAGAACAAACCTATTTCCCCTGAAGTCATTCGACGAAAGTGTCTAGCACCTGCTAATGTGCCAAGCGCTGTTGTAAACGGTTGGAAATATGCGTGCAAACAGAACAAAAATCATTGATTGTTGCTCTCGAGAACTCTTTTGGGAGGTAGAGAGCAGACAATAGCCATGAATATAATTATATAACCTTTTAGAAGATAAGTGTTATGGGAAAACGCGAGAGAACAGGGTCTTAGGGATCTGGGACCCATTTGGGAGAGTCAGTAGGGTGGCCTCTGCAGTACTCACTGAGAAGGTGAGAATAGATTGCCAAGTCCGAGGCAGTGCGGGAGGGGAAGGGCATTCCAGGCACTGAGAAGCCAACAGATAATTTTTTTTTTTTAATTTTGCTAAAGGAACACGTCCCATTTAAAATGTTGATTTTTTTTTTTTTAAAGTAAAAGAAAAATACACTTGATGCTACCACACAGAAATAAGAGATTAACATTTTGGTGAACGTCTCTTAACAGACCTTTGAACCCTATATTGATCTCTCAATCACTGCCGCTCTCGTTTTAAAAAAAAAAAGAATATTGCAAATAGCAATTGTAACCTATCTTCTTTTTTTCCCCACTTAAGAATATACTTTGAACATTTGAATTTGCCAGTAAATATCATCCCTCAGCAGTGTTTTTAATGGCTTCAGTGCATGTCATTGCATCCAATTAACTTTTTTTTGGTTAAATATATTTAAACTAAGCTTATTTATTTACATGTATTTAACTAAATCCCTATTGTTATATTATTTCCAGTTTTTCTATTAATATCCTTGTAGCTATATCTTTGAAGATTATTTTCTTAGTTTAAATTTCTTGAAGTTGAATTGTTAGATAAAGGACTGGTAGAATTTCAAGTACATTGCCTAGTTGCCTTCCTGGAAGATTTTACAATTTATATTTCCCTAAATAATTTGTGACAATATGTGCCTAGCACCGATGCCCACTCTGGGTTTTATCTTTTTAATGCTTTTTAAAAAATGCTTTTGTTTTTTTAATAGAGCAATTTTTAATATCTAATTTTGCGTATCTGTGAAATTAAATATAATATCTTATATTTACTGAACCATTTAGATATTTTCTGATGTTAATTGCCTACATAGGTACTTTGGCCATTTCCTACTCAAATGTTTAAAATTTTGGTATCATTTTGAAATACTATATATGCATAATTTTTTAAAGAGAAAAGTGCTTTGTTGTTTACCCTCACTATGAAAATAAAGCATTCATTATTTTTTAAATTACACACAGTACATAGAATGAAAAAACATAAACATAATAAATAAGTCCAGCAGAAACACTAGCTACATTTATTCATATGTGCTATTGCATATGCATACACACATTTGTGTGTATGAAACAAAAAAATAGAATCATATTTCTCATGCTTTTGAAAATGTGAAATGTACATACAGAAAACCAGTTAGAACATATATATTCCAGTATAACACATGGATGTGTTAACCTCAGTTGTCAGCAGACAAAAATCAAGCAAAGAAAAAGAAAAGTGTTTATTTGGGATTAAAAAGAAT
The DNA here is from genome assembly GCF_000325575.1 of Pteropus alecto. NCBI lineage: Eukaryota > Metazoa > Chordata > Mammalia > Chiroptera > Pteropodidae > Pteropus > Pteropus alecto. The sequence continues at coordinate 15,233,549 of NW_006443124.1, forward strand.
TGCAATCTGTGCATACTGATTCAGGTAGTTCCTACAGGGGAAAAAAACCAGAGATTTTTAAAGGCAAAAGGGGAAGTTTGCCTAAATCATTCACAAAGAATTTTAATTGATGCTGTTGGCAGAACGCTAACCTTAGTTGAAAATAATCTATTGCTAGGGCTATCGTTAAATAAAAGTATGTCTCTGTGACAAGTTGTACTTGTTTTTGCAGAATTCTAGAATATGTATGGTTTTGCCTAGTTCAAAAGTTTGTGTTCTGTCCTGTGAGGATGTGCATAAGACTCATTCCCTTGATAGCTTTCTGACTCCATTTTAAAGCCCTTAAGTGATTCCATTTTATTTCACATTTCACAATAATAAAGAGAACATCCCAGTAAACAACCACCCAGGTTAAGAAGTAGACCCCTGCAAACACTCGGTACCTCTTTCCTAAACACAGCTACTATCTTGACTTCTGAGAGAGACATTTTTCTGCTTTTCTTTATAGTTTTAACATACATTTTTACATCCTTATACAAAAATTTTACCTATTTTAAACTTTATGTAATATAATCATACAACTGTATTTTTTTGTGCTCTGTTCTCCACACATTTTGTCAGATTCACCCTGTTATTGCATGTAGTGTTAGCTACTATCCTGTAGATGGACATTTGCATTGTTGCTAAGTTTTAGCTATTAAGAACCACGATAAAGCAAATTTAGTAACATTAATGATAGAATCTAGGTGATAGTATATGGGTGTTCACTGTAAAATTCTTTCAACTTTACTTCGTCTTTGAAAGTTTTCACAATAAAATTTTGGAGAAAACTCTATGTCTGGGGCTTGAGCCAAAACAGAGTGGCTCCATTTCCCCAGATCATCCCTCATACAACTAAAAAACCCTGGACATAACACAACAAACAAGAATGAGAAGACTCTGAAATGTAGAAAGAAGAAGACAAACTGTCCTAGAATTTCAGGGCTGAGGAATAACATGGTGGTAAATTCTCATGTTTTTCTTATCACCTCTCATATTTCTCAGCCAAGGTGTTATAAAAACTTCCAAGCCAGAATCACCAACAGATACAGACAACAACAACAACAACAACAAAACAAACAAACAAACAACAAAAAACGCCCTAAGAGAACCTATTCCCTTAGTCAAAACCAGGAAAAGGGTAGCCTACCACAGAGAACTCTTACTCCAACCAAACATTAGTAACTAAGGGAAATACTCTAAGCAAAGTAAATAATAACAGGAATGGAACTGCAGAAAGAAAAAAAAATTGAATTGGTAAAAATAGGAATAAATGAAATAGACTGTCCTAATTATGAGTTTCTTAAATTATACACGATGATTGAAGGAAAAATGATAACACCATTAGATATGGTACACAATGTGTATAGAAGAAATACTTGAGACCTGAGATAATTATATTTTTAAAATGGGGAGCCACTTTAAAACAAAGACTATAGTAAGAGACAAAGAAGGACATAACATAATGATAATAGGATGATTCCAACAAGAGGGTACAACCTTACTAAACATTATGTGCCCAACATAGGAGCACCTAAATATGTAAAACAAATATTGACTGATATAAGGGGAGAGATTAACAGCAATACAATCATAGTAGGGGGTGTTAACATCCCATTGACACCAGTGGACAGATATTCCAGACAGAAAAATCAACAAGGAAGCAGCAGCCTTAAATGACACACTAGACAAGATGGATTTAATTGATATTTTTAGAGCATTTCACCACAAAGCAGCAGAATATACATTCTTTTCAAGTACACATAGAACATTTTCCAAGATAGACTACATGTTAGGCCACATCAAGTCTCAATAAATTTAAGAAGATGGAAATCATGTTGAACATCTTCTCTGACCACCATGGTATGAAATAGAAATCAATTACAAGGGAAAAAAAAACTGAAAACATACAAATACATGGAGGCTAAATAGCATGCTACTAAACAATGAATGGGTTAAAATGAGATCAAGGAAGAAATCAAAAGATACCTTGAGACAAATGAAAATGAAACATCTATAGGACACAGCAAAAGCAGCCCTATGAGGGAAATTCATAACAATACAGGCCTAGCTCAAGAAACAAGAAAAATCTCAAATAACAATCTATCTAACACTTAAAGGAGGTAGAAAAAGAATAGCAAGCAAATCCCAAAGTGAGTAGAAGGAAGGAAGTAATAAAGATCAGAGAAGAAATAAACAAAATAGAGTCTAAAAAACAATACAAAAGATCGATGAAACCAAAAGCTAGTTCTTTGAAAAGGTAAAAAAAAAAATGATAAACCTTTAATCAGACTCATCAAGAAAAAGAGAAGACCCAAATAAATAAAATCAGGAATGAAAAAGGAGAAGTGACAATTGACACCACAGAAATACAAAGGATTATACAAAAATACTACAAACAATTATATGCCAACAAATTGGACATTCTGGAAGAAATGGAAAAATTCCTAGAAACACATAACCATCCAAGATTGAATCGAGAAGAAACAGAAAATCTGAACCAACCAATTACTACTAATGAAATCAAATCAGTAATCAAAAAACTCCCCAAAAACAAAAGTTCTGGACTGGATAGCATCACAAGTCAATTTTACGAAACATTCAAAGAATTAACACCTATCTTTCTCAAACTATTCCAAAAAATTCAAGAAAGCTCCCAAGCTTATTTTATGAGGCCACCATTATCCTGATTCCAAAACCAGACAAAGACATTACAAATAAATTATAGGCTCAATAATATCTTTAATGAACATAGGTGCAAAAATCCTCAACAAAATATTAGCAAACCAAATTCAGCAATACATTAAAAAGATCAAATGGGATTTATTCTTGGGATGCAAGATTGGTTCAATATCTGCAAATCAGTTAACACAGTACACCATATGAACAAAATGAAGGGTAAAAATCACAATCATATCAATAGATACAGAAAACATTTGACAAAATCAGACATGCATTGATGATAAAAAAAAAAAAACCTCTCAGCAAAGTGGGAATGGAGGGACCATACCTCATCATAATAAAGGCCATAAGGAAAAACCCACCACTAACATCATCCTAATGGGGAAAAGCTAAAAGCATTTTCCTCAAGATCAAGAGCAAGACAAAGAAGTCTACATTCACCACTTTTATTCAACATAGTATCGGAAGTCCTAGCCACAGCAATCAGACAAGAAAAAGAAAGAAAAGGCATCTCAATTGCAAAGAAGTAAAACTTATTATTTGCAGATGGCATGATAGTATATTTAGAGAATCCTAAAGATTCCATTAAAAAACTATTAGAACTGATAAACTAATTCAGAAAGGTGGCAGGATACAAAATTAATATTCAGAAATCAGTTGCATTTTTACACACCAATAATTTTCTGTGTACAGAAAATTATAAGACAGTGAAGAAAGAAATCGAAGAAAATACAAATAAGTGGAAGCATATACCATATTCATGTATGGAAGAATTAACATCATACTTCCCAAAGCAATCTATAGATACAGTGCAATCCCTATCAAAATATCAATGACATTTTTCAGAGAACCAGAACAAATAATTCTAAAATTTATATGGAACCATGAAAGACCATGAATAACCATGGCAATCTCAAGAAAGAACAAAGTTGGATGTATCATGCTACCAGATATCAAACTATACTACAAAGCTGCAGTAATCAAAACATCATGGTACTGACATAAAAACAGTCACATAGATCAAACAGAATAGAGATCCCAGAAATAAACCCAAGACTATACAGCCAATTAATGTATGACAAAGGAGGCAAGAATATACAATGGAGTAAAGATACTCTCTTTACCAAGTGTTGTGAAAACTGGACAGATACATGCAAAAAAATGAAACACCTTCTTTCTTATACCATATACAAGAATAAACTCAAAATGGACTAAAGACTTAAGTATAAGACTCAAAACCATTATAACTCATAGAAGGAAATATAGGCAGTAAATTCTCTGACATTGCTTTTAGTAATTTTTAATGAAATATCTTCTCAAGCAAGGAAAACAAACAAAAAAAATAATAAATGGGACTTCATCGAACTAAAAAGTCTCCCTGGCTGGCATGGCCTTGGAGCAGATACTTGAAGTCCAAGTTTCGGGGAGATATTCTATGAAACTTGAAAATACTTGCAAGGCCATATTATGGAGCAGTCCTTGCTCCCTCTGGGGAGAGTATCTGGGGAAATGTGTTGGAAAGAGGTGAGCCTCTATTTCAACATTTTCTGAACTAAGTCAAACTTTTCTCCTTAAGTTATTTTAATTGGCTTGCAAAGAGCTGGCCCCTAGTGGCTAATTAGCACTAGATGAAAGTTACCTGTGGAGAAGAGTGAAAGGCACCTCCTGGGAGTCCCAGCTGTAGAGAAGAGGCTCCTGACACAGGCCTGTTTTCTGCTAACTTGGGCCCTAGAGGGTGAATCACCAGACATGACCCTGATTTCCTGGATGATCCCAGGGAGGACTCTGCCAGTCTGTCACTACACTTACTTCTAGGAGGAGAGAGGACTCAAGGCTCCACGTGATGCTGAGATTTAATTAATGACCAGATCATGTCCTGTGAGTGCCTCACATGCAGGCAAACACAACAAAGGTTGATTCTACCTGCATCCTAGGAGTAAACTCCTTTCCTTGTCTCTCTTCCAGCCCCATATGTAGCTGGCCCATGAGAAGTAGTGCAGGGAAACAGTGAAGATGTAGTAGAAGGTGGACCCCAGAAGTAGGAGGGTTAAAGACCTAAGGCTCCTGTAGAATTAACCAGTATGTAAGCTCTCACACCATGGCCAATCCAAGCAAGACAGAAGTTTCTCCCTTTCTGCTCACACCATTCTGCTGAACTTCTAGAGATTTCTTTTCTCCTTTTGGGCAGGACTTTCTGTATGGTGGATGATGACTTCTTCCCTGAGATGAATGGTGGGGACCATGTGGACAGAGTGATTTTTCCTTTGACTCTGCACTCTCTAGTAGGTTCACTGACTTCCCTCTATCCTCATCCTCCTTCTCACACACAACTTTTGACTGAGACTTAAGGGAGAGAGGGACTGAGCAATAAAACTATGCCCCAAACCATATCTCTTTCTATTCGATCCTCCTGCCTCTTTGGGTCCTGGAATTCAGCGAGATCTTTCCATGTTCTAGGGTAACCTTGTCAGTCCTCCAGTTCTCTAATTTAAATTTTTACTGCTCTGATATTTTTGTGTCTAGGAATGTTCACTTCTTTGTTTCCCATTAGACTGGCCTACCACATCATCAATGATTTTTCAATATGTGATTATTTGGGATGAACAAAAGCTCTTAGGACCAATGTAGAGGATATGCCCATGCATTATCTATGGTTCTTTCTCAAAATGAGCATGGAATGTAATAATGGAATGAGACATGTTTGTAGATATGTGTAATACAAGGAAGAATATGATGAGATCAAAATGAGTAACCTTAAACACCAACATTAGTCCATATTATTATTATATCTCAAACATTTGCACTAAACTACTTCTAAAATAAAATTCACAGTTTAGAAGGATACATTAAGTTTATCAAATGTAGTCAGGTTCCCACTGGCACCAACATACATTTGGGAGTTCGTGTACTACAGTCCAAGGACAGCTATGTTGTATGCTCAATACATGTCTATGGGATGTGATTAGTGAAGGAGTTAAGGGAAATGAACAATTATTAGAGTTGAAAAATCAGGGGAGTCGTTCAGCAGAAAATGAGAGAGGAAAGAGGATGAAATTTGGAGACAAGTCATGGAACAGATACATGTGTGAGTTGATGACAAGTAAAGTTGTAAGTATAGCTTGAAGCCAAGTCAGATTAGGCATTGTATTTGAAGGTAATATTTAGATTTATCCTGGCCTCTGCATATAGGAAGAGGCTGGGGGCAGTCAGATCCAGCATGAGGCTGTGGTCAAGGTAACAGCCTGTCAGTGTTGAGACCAGGTCAGAAAAAGACTCACCATGAGGATAATGAGTACTGGTTAGCCATGAGAGTGGAAGAGATTGAGAAGGAGAAGCAAGAGGCAAGAAGGTCAATGAAGGGAGGGGAATTGGAGACTGACCATTGGAGAGTTAGATGAGTGCTCTCTGGACACCAAGAAAGAGGAGGTAGGGACTGACTTTATGGGCCCTTAGTCCTCAGTTGTAGAATATAAGAGGCTTGGGCAGCTGGATGCTTGACCCCATAAAGTGGAACAAACTCTGGACTTGGAATCAGAAGTCCTGGGTTCCAATTCAAATCCTGTAATTAATTTATGTCTTTATGTCCCTAAGGTACTATAGTAACTCTGGACACTTCAGCTTTAAGGGAACCTCTGCTTCTTCTAGCCCATCTAAGCTTGAAGGGATACCAAGAGTTCGCTGAGGAAGTCTAACTACTATATGAAGCTTCTTGATACTTATCCCCAGTACCCATCCCTGGTACCCACAGTGAGCAACAAAACACCAAGAGTAAGATTGGTGATGGGCATAGAGAAGTGGTGTAGGCATAAGATTCTGAGATGCGAGAGGTGAGGAAAGGACTTGGGCCTCTGACAGAGGAAAAATTACCTAACTCAGTAATGATGAAAGTCCATGAGAGTAGATAGGAATCTTCTATAACCAACAATTAATTGTTCTACAGCCCAGGGTAAGCTGATCTTTCTGTGACTTAGTAAATTAAAGATAATGTTAGACTTTCCTAATGTGAAGCCATAGAGGGCAGTTGACACTCGGGAGATCCAGATCTAAAGTCTTCTGAAATTCCCAGACTATCGTTGTGGCCTTTGTCTTATAGACTTGCTGGACCCATTCCCCAAAATATTTCCAAATATGTCCTGTCCCCAGTTTTTGTTGTCTGTAAAATAAATGTTTTTAAATTAGCCCTTTTTATAGTTAACAAATTAATTGTTTTAGGACAATGCGTACCTGTTATCCTCATATTTAAAAACACGCTCATGATCCCATATCATTAAGTAGAGGAATAATTATGCATGAATTTTGCACCTCTCTGTTGCTCAGTTTCTGTTTGTAAAATGAATATATATATTCATATATATATGTTCATATATATATGAATATATATATATATAATTTGTAAGAGTCCTCTCAGCTCTAAATTTTCCTAATTCTGAGAATTAGTTTCCTTATGGCCCTCTTCATGTCACGATTTCTCAAGCTGTAGATGAAGGGATTGGCCAGGGGAGTCACCACTGTGAAGATGATAGTGGCCACTGTGTCCTGGACCGAGTAGGAGGATGAAGGGCGCATGTAGACACCCAGGATTGCCCCGTAGAAGAGGGAGACCACAATGAGGTGGGATCCGCACGTGGACAGGGCTTTCCTTATTCCATGGGTGGATGGCAACTTCAGTACATTAGAGAAGATATAAACATAGGAAACAATTATACATAAAAATGGGGTCATAAATATCAATCCACCCACAATGAATACCATCAGATCATTGATAAAGGTGTCAGAACAAGACAGCTTCAGAATAGGATAAGGGTCACAGAAGAAGTGATGCACAGCATTGGTGGAACAAAATGTAACTTGAACCATGAGAAGAGTATGAAGGAGAGCATGCAGGTTTGTAATGACCCAAGACACGACCACCAGAAGGACACAGAGTTTGGGCCTCATGATCACAGCGTAGTGTAGCGGGCAGCAGATGGCAGTGTAACGGTCATAGGCCATCACACTCAGGAGGAATCCATCCATGTTGATGAAAGTGATGAAGAAGTAGATCTGGGTCATACATTCCTCGTAAGAGATAGACTTGCTTCCCAATATGTGATTCACCAGCGTCTTGGGGATTGTGACTGATGAAAAACAGATGTCGACGCAGGAGAGATTGGCCAAGAAGAAGTACATGGGTGTATGGAGATTCCTGTCGCAGCTGATGGCCAAGATGATGAGAAAGTTCCCGATGATGGTGGCCAAGTATACCCATGAGAACAGCCCAAAAAGAGCCTCTTCCTGCTCTGACTCCCCAGAGAGTCCCAGAAGAAAGAATTCTGTGACTTTTGTCTGGTTGTCTCTGTTCATGTCTATGGAGGAGAAAATGTCACTACAAGGTAAAATCAAATGGCTACATTTGAGCAAGTCTTATATTTTGGAAAAGTTTTTTATTTAGTTGACAAATAACTAAAACTGAGTCATCTTATTATTTTACAGGAAAAGTTTGGTTAATTTTAATAGTGTTGAATTACTAGTAGCTATAGTTTGATTTATTCCACTCCTACTAACTACAATATACAGATACTTTTGTATGCAGCATTTAAGTTGGTCTAATAATTGAAGTATTATATTTCACTTTACAGATGAAAAACTGAGACTTAGGGTAGTTCAATGATGTACCAAAATTCACAAAGCCAAAAAAAGTTAGAATTTGGAAATGACAATGACGTGCTTTTTTCTTTATGCTTTGATTAACTACCACTTATTAACAACTCAGCCATGTGGCAGACTCTGTACTAAGTACCATATTAAAAACTGAAAAATTTATCTGTAGCATTGATATTTCCCAGAAGTTGGAAAATTTGTGGTTTCAGAAGATCTCCTTGATGATTTGTCCTCAACATTTTACCGGCTACTAAGCTGAACTAACTATAGATCTCAGCTGTTGAGTCAGCTGAACGGAGCATGTTGTTCATGCTGTGTGAAGATTCTTCGGGTTTGTGCTAGCTGAAAGAAGAAAGGCAGTTAGGTACAACACCTGGATTATTTAGGCTACTGGATAAAAGGAATTTACTGATTAATAAAAAGCAAATTCATGTGGTGTATCCAACAGATAATACCAGGACTAAGAAATCATTACAGTCAAGGGAATCAGGTAAAAGCACTGAGAATGTAATGAAAAAAGGTATGATATTTGAATAGTATAAAAGAGGGGCTGTATTCCAGTGAGATTAAAGACCTCGGGAAAAAGGAAGAGAAAAAGGCAGGCAACTGCTTTGTGATGTGGTTCAACTGACTAGGGCATAGAATATTGTAGGCGACACTTTTAAGATATTGGTTGTAGGACATACATAAAATAGGGATAGTGATGTGAGTAACACTGTGAGAGTTAAATTAGTTAAATTAAGGGGAAAGTGCTGAGATATGAAGTCATTTATTACCGGGATTATCTCCCAGAACAAAGGTAGGTAAAGCAGTACTAGAAGGAAGCTAGAAGATGCTCCGGAAAGAACATGGTTAATGTGGATTTTAGCGGTTGAGGGGTACAGGAGATATGTCATCAAGACAAATAACAGAGTGCCTTCGCCAGCAGATATGAATATTCTGGTCTTAAAGATGCAAGTTTCAATTGTCTTTGAATATCTATGAAGCCCAAATATTAAATGCAATAAGCTCCAAATATCCCACATTCTCTTTCGGTAGAGTCTGCATTAACAGAACCCTGAGCTTTGGGAGAATCAGTCACAGAAACAAATTATTATTTCATGATTTCAACTCCAAAAACTAAGACTCCCTAGGAAAGTTATACACTTAATTCCTCCTATTCTGATTAGGTATTCGCCACCCACCTATGAATTTTAATTCAATTTCCCTGGTGACCTCCTTATATAGAGAGAACGCTTTTATCAGTTCCCTTGGCAATGACATTATTTTCATAACTTAAATATGTTGATGTCTGACTACATGCAATAATGTCTGTGGTCTCATTAGTATGTGACGGTCTCTGAGACGTCTGACATACCTGTGTAATTGGGCATTGGTGTTCCTGGACATTAAAACTGAGGCTGCTTAGTGCCGGGACACCAGCCTAAGCCGACTCCTTCGGTGGGGCTCCCTGCGGCATGCATGTAGCCTCCTCTGAAACACAGAGGAGGTTTATTGTGTGGCCACAGACCACAGTGGTTGAGCATAGGGAAGCAACTGGCAAAAAGGTGGAGAATAGGGGCAGAATAGGAGGCTCTGGAATGTCTGACAGCAGAGTCCCTTAGTGGGGAGGGAGGGTGGCTCTTGCCTTGTGCTTCAGGCCAGGATTTTTAGGAGCTTGAAGTCCCTGGTCCTAGCACCACCAACCTGAGTCATCTCCTTCCTTTCTTTCCTGCTGCTTATTTTTCTCTTTCCATCTCAGAATAGTGGCTCTATTCTGAAATGGACACCACAGCCTGACAGGGAAAAGGCCTGTGCATGGCAAACCGAGAGATGCTCCCCTTTGAACTTGGTTGGATGCAGAGGGATTTAGTGTGTCTGTTTTTCCAAATGTAAATCTATGTGTGTGTCTGTGTGACTTTGTCGTTGGAGGTAAGCATGCCCTCACCTGTTTCCCAGCCCTTCTTACCTGGCTGCTCTCTGCTGCTGTCAGATGCTCTCATGGAAGCCCCATCTCCAAAGGCTCCTCGCTGGAACCAGGATGATGAAAAGACTCAGCCAGGGCTGAAGATGGAGGAAGCTTTTCTCACTGGAGGAGAACATCTAGAGTTAGACACGGTGGCTCTCTCTCCTGGGTCTGGCTTAGTCGATTGAGAACAAATAAGCAGATCTTCTGTCCCTGGAGATCGGGACTTTCATGGGGATCCGGGCAGCAATAGTTGCCAAGTTTGGGCATCCTGAGGGCTGATTCCCCACAGCTCCTCGTTAGAGGTTCCTATAATCACTTTATCCTATTCTCTCCCTACACAGAAAATAGGAGTGTGAAAAAACTGGTGCTTTTGCGAATATTTGTGGCACAATTTTGGATGCTGAATTGCTCCTGAGTCTGTTCTCTATCTAGAAATCAAAACCAGGAGTGGAGAGGGAAGAATACTTTGGGATGATAAAATATGTAATACACACAAATATTTTATCTATTGAAAAACTATAAAAATTGTAACCCCCACCACAAAAAATCAAAAACTCTTAGAGTTACTAGAATCCGACTAAATCGCACTCTTGCTGAAATACTTTATTATTCCTTTCTGAAAACTTAATCATTCCAATAGGCAAAAATAGTGATAATTGGACATTTGAATTACCAAATAAAGAGTATAATCTGAAAAGTTTAAACAAATATATATACACATGTACACACACACATACACATTTTTATACCACATATACTGTACATATTTCCCTAAACCCAGCAAATATTTACTCAAATTGAACATTATATTGGTAATAATAAAACTTTTAAACATTCCCTGAAATATATACTTTAGAGACAACATTCACTGATAATAAAATAATAAAATTAGAACTCAACTAATATGTAAATACAGTTGTTAGATTTTTTAAATTGAGGTATATCTTATATAATTAATATGAAGTAATAATTATCCATTTTACAGTACATTTCAATGAACTTTGACAAATGTGTATCACAATCAAGATATCAAACAGTTCAATCATCCCCTGTAAAATTCCCTTGTGCTTCTTTGTGTTAACTCGTACCCAAACTCCAGCCCCTGGCAATTAAGATATTTGTATATTGATAGTGTGCGTAAATTTTTATTATTGAGTAATATTTAGTTGTTTTGATGTACCAGAATTTGTTAATTCATTCATCAGTTGAAGGACATTTGCAGTTTCTAGTTTGATGGATTATGAATAAAGCCACTGTCACCATTTCTATACAGGGTTTTGTGAACATAACATTTTATTTTACTTGGATAAAGAAAATAGGAGTGGTTTTACTGGGTCACATGGTAAGTGTTATAGACTAAATGCTTTTGCCCCAAAATTCATACGTTAAAGCCTTAATCCAAGTGTGGCTCTCTTTGGAAATGGGGCCTCTAAAAAAGTGCTTACGGTTAAATGAGATCATAAGAGTAGAGCCCTGATCTGATAGGATTAGTGTTCTTAGAAGAAGAGACACCAGAGAACTCTCTCCCCCTCTCTGCACACATGCACCAAGAAAAGGCCATGTGATGACATAGTGAGAAGGTGTGATTAGCAAGTTAGGAAGAGAACTCTCATCAGAATCAGCTGAAACTTCAAGCTTAGACTTACTTGTAGCCTCCAGAACTATGAGAAAATAAATTTCTGTTTTTTAGCCCCCTAGTCTGTGAAATTTTGCTATGGTAGCACAAGCTGACTAATACAGTAGGTGTATGTTTACTTTTATAGGAAACTCTGGTTTACAAAGCAAGTGTTTTCAAAGTAGCTGCACCATTTTGCATTTTCACCAGCTGTGCATGAGAGTTTCCATTGCTCTGCACATCCATGATATTTTCAGAAATGTCTTGGTTTTATTTTTTTAGCCATTTTAATAGCAATGTAGTGTTATTTCATTGTGGCTTTAGTTGACATTTCTGAAGACTAATGAAGTGGAGCATCTTTCCGTGTTCTTATTTGCCTACATATCTTCTTTGGAAAAGTGTCTATACAAATCTTTTACTTATTTTTAAAATTGGATTGTTTTCTGATTTTCAAATTTTGAGAATTCATCAAATTTTGAGAAAAAGTTAAATATCAGCTTTTGCAAATATTTTCTCCTAGTTTATGGCTTGTCTTTTCATTTTATTAACAGTATTTTCAAAGAGCAAACATTTTAAATTCATTCATGTCCAATTTAGAATATTTTTAAATGTTAAAAATCATAGTTTTATTGTCATACCTGTAAAATCTTGCCTAACCCAAGATCACAAGGGTTAATTCCTTTGTTTTCTCTTAGAAATTTATAGTTTTAAATTTTATATTTCTATCTATGATATCCGTTTGAGTTAATTTTATATATTTTAAGAGTTAAATATCTAATATTTTTCAGTACTCACTCAGCCTGCCTTCATTGTTCTAAGATGTTCTGCTCAATAAAGAGTCATCTCAAAGGGAAAAAAATGGTGTAGATGATAGAGGCTCTGTTCATCCCTCTGACTACCAAATAAAAGTTGTGATGGAAACAAAGAGCAGCAACGAGGAAAACTTGTCTGGGATCTAGAGGAACAAGCCATACAACTAGGGAGAAATCCAAGAAATCACCCTACAGGGGCAGAAGGTAGGGCGGGGTGAGGACATGAGGCTGCCTGGTCTTGAGCGGCTGAGTGAGATAGAGGCTGTGGCAGCGGCAGATGCCCCTTTTAAGGGCCGTGTCCGTGAGCGGATTTTTGCGGTGATGGACCTGTTCACTCTGAGCACCAGTGCCCATTCGACGCAGGAGTCCCCAGGGACTTACATTGTTGGGGTGAGGGCTGAGGGGAGACTCACTCTGTACAGAAGTGTCGGCGGTATCCATTGTTCCCTGTTGAGCCCTCCCCCATCCCAGTGTGCAGGACTCAGCACAGCCGTGATGTCATCAAACTGGATACAGGTTGCTCCACCCAGAGGATTCCCTGAAACCCCGCCTCCCCCAACT
>NW_006443124.1:15248665-15250660 GCF_000325575.1 Pteropus alecto
AGTTAGGAGCTGATGGATGGTCATGGTGATGGGGAGCACAGCATAGGGAATGCAGTTAGCATTAATACGTTGGCTAGGTGAAGGGTCAGGGGAGGGAGGGAGCAATTGGGGGGATCGTTTTACGAACTATATAGATGTCTAACCAATGTACTGTATACTTGAAACTAATTAAAATAAATAAATTTAAATATATATAATGTTTTTTTAAAATATGGCTATCATGTTATTCAATTATTTGTTGAAAAGATTATCTTTCCCCCTGCGAAATGTTTTGATACCTTTGTCTAATCAGTTCAAATACATAAGTGGGTCTATTTCTGAACTCTGTTGCATCCATTGATTTAAGCTATTGTAACATTATAATGAGTCTTGAAATCAGGTAGTTTGAAATCTTCAACTTTGAAGAAAGTTTGAATCCTTCGACTTTGTTCTTTCTCAAAATTGTTTTCCTATTCTTGTTCATCTGTCTTTCCATGTAAATTTTAGTATCTGCTTGCCAATTTCTAAAAGAAAATCCTTCGAGTATTTTGATTTGGTTTGTGATCAATCTATAGGTTATTTTGAAAGCAGTTGATTTCTTATCAAAACTTATCCTTCCAATCCATGAACACTGTATATCTCTTCATTTATTTATATCTTCCTCAAATCCTTTTAAAAATACTTTGTAGTTTTCAGCATAAAGACTTGGCATACATTTTTATTTATACTTAAATATTTCATGATTTTTATACTACTGTATTTAAACATTGTCGATTTCTAATTATGTATTGCTAGTATATTGAAATATTATTGATTTTGTGTGTTGACAAGTATTCTATGACCTTGCTAAACTGAGTTCTAGGAGGTATGTGTGTATTCCTTGGAATATTCTATATGGGCAGAAATGTCTTCTACAAATAGGGTTAACTTTATTTTTTTCCTTTTCAGTCTTCTACAAATAGGGTTAACTTTATTTTTTCTTTAAACGTTTGATAGACTTCACCAGTACAGCCATCTGAACCTGGAGTTTTCTCCTCAGAAGAGTTTTTTAATTGAGATTTAAATTTCTTTAATAGAAATAGGGCTATTAATAGTTTCTTTATCATGTCAGAAGCATGACGGAGTGAGAGATGTCCCAAGATCTCTCCTCTTGAAACAATAATAAGCTGAGCATCTAAAACTCAACAAAAAACACCCAATCTGCACACCAGCACATCTGAGCGTGGGATCTGCGCATAAGAGCTACCGCAGGTCACAACCACGGGTGTTGGGCAGTGGACTGGGGGAAATAAAGAAGCTGCCTCTTGCAGGGTGAGCTCCCTGTAGGAGGAGGGGGAGGGGAGAAAGTATGGCGATTTCCCTGAACAGCCCTGCCTGGGAAAGCTGTGAGCTCCACGCAGCTGGTGGCAGTACCCAGTCATCAGGGCAGAAAGTAGAGAAGTGGGGATGGCAGAGAAGTGGTGACAGCAGAGAAACACAGTTGATTTTTACCAGCCAAGGTTGCAAAACACGAAGCTGAGTCATAGCCTCCATCCTCAAACCCACAGGGCCCCTCCTCCCATATCCTCTGAGAACAAACACTGTGGATCCCCAGGGGAATCTCAGCAAACGCTACCAAAACTGTCGCTAACACTGACAGTGATTCAGACTGAGGATAGTGAGTGTGATTAAACATCTATAAGAAAAAAAAGACATTATGAAGGCTTTATTAATGCAAGGATTCAAGAAGCTTGGATGCCACCTACTGGAAACCATATGAAAAATGCCTTCGTTGCAATAGGCTAAGAGAGACCTTTATGTAATAAATCTTCTTTCTAGATAAAAAGCAGAATACATTTTCATTAATGCCCGGGTGGAGAAATAGTCCATTAAATACCATGAACAACCAAGGTGACAAGGCATCTCAAAAACAAAGAGAAAAATCTCCAGAAAATAAGCTTACAGACATAGAAATATGCAACTTAAATGACAGAGAATTCAGGATGGTACTTCTGAAAAAACTCAATGAGATCCAAA
>NW_006443124.1:15253885-15260666 GCF_000325575.1 Pteropus alecto
GAGGGAGCGGGGAGGTAGATGGGGTAAAGGGGGTCAAATATGTGGTGACAGAAAGAAATCTAACTATGAGAGGTGAACACACAGTGTGAATATATATATGCCTTATTGTTAAAGTGTCCAGCTGAAACTATTGGATTTCGTTAACCAATATCACCATAAAAAAAAATAAATTTTAAAAAATAAATAAAAAAAAAATCTGAAAGTGAAAAAATAAATAAATGGTTTCTTTATATTTTATCGTGTCTGTTTTTATAAGTAGTATTTTTTTGGAGGGGAGTAGAGAATTTGTCCATTTCACCTAAGCTGCCAAATTTATTAGCATTGAGATTTTAATAATATTTATATATTTTCCTTTGAAAATCTCTAGAATATATAGTTATATTACTTCTACCATTTGTAATATAATGTGTTCTCTTTCAATTTTTGGTAATTAATCTTGCTAGAGTTAACAAATTAATAATCTTGTAACAGATCCTACTTTTGACTTTTTTTTTCTTAGTGTATATTTCCTTGATTTCTGCTTTTAACTTTATTATCTTCTTTATCTTATTTACTTTGGATATATTTTTGCCGTCTTTTTTGCTTACTTTTTACAGTTGGAAACATAGATCATTGATTTCGAACCTTATTCTACTTTTTAAATGTAGATTCTAAAATTAGAAAATTTCCTCTAAACATCCCACATTTTATGATATAATTTACTTTTATTATCATTCAATTAAAAATATTGACTCATTTTCATTCCATTCTGTGAGACTTCTTCACCAATTGAGCTCTTTATAAATGTTCAAGTGGAAGACTTTATAAAGTCTAAGGTGGAAGTGAACTGGTACCACAGGAGAATTTGGAGCTTCTGCAATGAAAAATAAGAACAAAAATGGTAAATATCCGAGTAAATAGAATAGAGCATTTTTCTCCTTTTAAGGTCTTTAAAATATGTATATGGTTAAAAGCAAAAATTATAACAGTGACTGGTAATCATCAATATTAAAATGTTTGCTCTGCAAAAGATTGTTAAAAGAACTGAAAGAAAGCTACAGACTGGGAAAATCATATGCAAATCACATATCTCACAAAAGACTTCTCTCTAGAGTATACATAAAATATTAAAAAATCAAAGGTAAAAAAAATTTTAATCCAACAGTAAATGGGCAAAATATTTGAACAGACATCCCAACAATGAAGATATATAGACAGTAAATAAGAACATGAAAAGATACTCATTAGAAAACTGCAAACTTAGACCCCAGTGAAATACTTTTACGCGATGACAATATTAAATGCTGGTGAGGATGCAGAGCAACTAGACTTCTCACAGATTGTAGGTAGGAATCCAAAATTTTACATCCAATCTGGAAAACTTTTTGTTATTTTCTTATAAATTTCAATATAGAGTTATATATGAGCAAGGAATCTTCTGGGTATTTCCCTAGAGAAGTGGAAACACAATGCCTGTATGCTAATGTTTATAGTAGCTTTATCCATTCATTGGAATCCTACTCAGCAATAAAAAGAAACAAATTATTCATATGCACAAGGACATGCATTATGGTGAATGAGAAAAAGCCAGAGTGAAAAGGTTGTGTAAATTATAATCCCATTTATATGACATTTGGAAAAAGGGTGGAGCATATATCAATAGTTGCCAGGGCTTAGGAGTGGAGGGAGGATTTGACTACAAAGGGACAGCATGGGGGAACTTTTTGAGGTAATAGAACTGTTCTTTATCCTGATAGCTATGCTGGTTATACAAATCTATAGATGTTTTAAAACTCATAGAATTCTATATCTAAAAGATGGTCAATTTTACTGTATGCAAATTAAAAAATAATAAAAGTAACAACATAAAAGTGAAAAAGAAAATCACCAAGTACCTAAGAGGAAATGGTCAGGACCATTTGGGTTTCAATGGACTTGGACAAGATAACTTCTCTATGACTCAGTGTCCTCATCCTATAAAATACTAATGTTTCTGGTAACACCTTATGAGATTGTGTAAGAGTTAAGTAAAATAATACAAAGATAATCTTTAACATATTGAACTCACTCAATAATTGTCAGTTCTATTTTGATTTACTACTATGCACAATAAGATAATTGAGGAGAGATCAGTGAAACTTATTTGGCACATGTAGCTCTCAGTTGGCATATATAGCCTGCTTTCTGCTTTTCCTGATTTTGAAATCTCAAACTCAAACCACTCTAAATGTGTCTTCTTCACTTTTCACATGGGAAATCTAAAAAGTCTGTTTCTAAGTCATTTGCCGTTCTCAGACCATCATGGTGGCTGATATCTTGTAACATTGCTAAACTCATCCTTAAAAACTTTGGATCTAATTCACCTAGGCTTCAGTCTAGGTGAGGGGGTCATAGGATCAGCCCTTCCTGTAGGTACCAAATGAATGATTTTAGGACTTATGAGAACCTGCCAGCCTCATTTTAAAATATGATCATGATCCCTAATTAGAAAATAGTTGTGGGTAAGCACTTATCTGGACCTCAGTTTCTCTTTTGAAAAATGAAGAAATGTATGAGTTCCAATAGCCTTTTTAGCTCTAAAATTTTCTAATGCTAGGATCTTGTTAAAACTAGTCTTCTAATAATTAGTTTCCTTAAGGCTTCCTTCATGTCACGATTTCTCAAGCTGTAGATGAAGGGATTGGCCAGGGGAGTCACCACTGTGAAGATGATAGTGGCCACTGTGTCTTGGACTGAGTAGGAGGATGAAGGGCGCATGTAGACACCCAGGATTGCCCCATAGAAGAGGGAGACCACAGTGAGGTGGGATCCGCATGTGGACAGGGCTTTCCTTATTCCCTGAATAGATGGAAATTTTAACACATTAGAGAAAATAAAAGCATATGAAACAGTGATACATGTGAATGGTGTAATAGATGTAAGCCCACCCACAGTGAATACCATCAACTCATTGATAAAGGTGTCAGAACAAGACAGCTTCAGAATAGGGTAAGGGTCACAGAAGAAGTGATGCACAGCATTGGTGGAACAAAATGTAACTTGAACCATGAGAAGAGTATGAAGGAGAGCATGCAGGTTTGTAATGACCCAAGACACGACCACCAGAAGGACACAGAGTTTGGGCCTCATGATCACAGCGTAGTGTAGCGGGCAGCAGATGGCAGTGTAACGGTCATAGGCCATCACACTCAGGAGGAATCCATCCATGTTGATGAAAGTGATGAAGAAGTAGATCTGGGTCATACATTCCTCGTAAGAGATAGACTTGCTTCCCAATATGTGATTCACCAGCGTCTTGGGGATTGTGACTGATGAAAAACAGATGTCGACGCAGGAGAGATTGGCCAAGAAGAAGTACATGGGTGTATGGAGATTCCTGTCGCAGCTGATGGCCAAGATGATGAGAAAGTTCCCGATGATGGTGGCCAAGTATACCCATGAGAACAGCCCAAAAAGAGCCTCTTCCTGCTCTGACTCCCCAGAGAGTCCCAGAAGAAGGAATTCTGTGATTCTCGTCTGGTTGCCCCTGTCCATCTCTGTAGGGAAGAAAATATGGTGAAAAGTAAAAGGAAGAATTTAATTAACTGGACTTGCAATTTTTTTTAATGATAGCAGATCCAAAGTTTATTTCTTAATTAATATTACTTCGAATATAAAATTAGACAAGATTGGTAATAATATGTCATCATTTGAGTATATATTTTTTATGATACTGTTTCTATCATTGTTTGAGAATAAACTCATATTAGATAATTCCATGGAGTTAGTTTTACTGAAATAAATAGCTGATTAATTTCTATCATTTTAATTTGTGTTTCATTACCTTTGATTACATCCAGCTTAATTTATTAATTTATACTTTACTAATAGTGAATATCTGGTATGTACAAAGTATTTTCGCATACACTATTTCTTTTTATTCTATGAATGGTGAATTGTATCATTCATAGATGTGGACAGTGAGAAGAAGAATCAGAGATAAAGAAACCGAGACTCAGAGAGATTAAGTGATGACAAATTAGATCGACAAGGCCCATAACATTTACAGAAGTAAACAGCTAAAATGCTATTTTATTTGAATTCCTCCTTAGTGTTGCCTCCATATTTTGATTAGCTACCATTTATTGGAAATACAACAAAGTGTTAAGTGCTGTACTCCTGCTTTATATGCATTTTCTCATTTTATCCTTATTAAAATCTGCAAATTTTAGAAATAACAAGCTTCATTCAGCAGAAGGAAAAAAATGAAGCAAGGAGATTTAGCTGTTTGTTCACAACCATAAATTCTTTTACCTGAATAAATCCTACTTTATACAACTCCCTCAAATTCATTCGGGTGTCCCTTACATTTTCTCAGGATTATACAATTTTAGGCTTTGAAGATCTGCCTGCTGGTTTATCCTCAACCTTGTAATGGCACAGCATCAAAGGTCCTTGCAATAGTTCACACCTGCTGGCATGGGTGAGCTAAGTAAGCATGCTGCTGGGGTTGCTTTGCAGGATTCTGCAAAGAGGCTTCTTTTCTCCCTTGAGCTCGTCAAAATAAGATCAGTTAGATGTGGTACTTGGTATTATTTTTAAAGAGGAAGAAGAGGTTCACAAAGAAAATAAAATTATGGGATATATCTAAGTGATAATCCCAGCATTAATAAATCAATATAGGCAGAAAGAGTGAGATAAAACATTGTGAATTGATAGCCATGGAAGAATTCACAGTACTGGGATAGTAAAGAAGAGAGAAGATAACATTTCTGGTAAGAACTGAGGCCTGGGGTAAACAGAAGGAGGAAGAGGAAGAGACTGATGGGAAGCTCGACTGGCTGGGGCAGAGGATGTTACAGGCAATACTTTTAGAAGACTGGTTGTAGAATGTACATAATATGGCAGCAGTAAAGTGTCCTAGAATTTTGAGAGTTAAATTAGTAAGACTATTGTATAATTCTGAAATCTGAAATCATTTTTCCTAAGTTGTATCATGAAACTTAAGGGTGGAAAGGCAGTACTAGGATGTAGCTAGCGCTGTTGAAACAAGGTGCTAGAGAAAAGATGATTAATGTGAAGTGTTGAAGTTGGGGAGCAAGGGTTGCCTCAAGGAAAACCCCTGCAATATTTGTGCATCCGTTTTCATTGTGCCCCAAACAGCAGATGTATGTATTCTGGTCTTAGTGTCAGGCTGTTTCTTATAATCGAAATTATAATAAAAGGTGAAAGAGGTATAGCAGGATGGCAGTGGGTTTTTTCCTGTGAATAAAGCCAAAAACAGGTCAATAGTCTCTAAATAACTCATACTCTGTG
The DNA here is from genome assembly GCF_000325575.1 of Pteropus alecto. Taxonomy (NCBI): domain Eukaryota; kingdom Metazoa; phylum Chordata; class Mammalia; order Chiroptera; family Pteropodidae; genus Pteropus; species Pteropus alecto. The sequence continues at coordinate 15,259,160 of NW_006443124.1, forward strand.
TTGAGAGAGCTGCCAGCATTAAGGTTAGCCACTTCCTGTCAGTGTTGACTGGGATAGTCCTATCAGGAGCATACTCAACACTGCTCCCAATCCCCAAGGCACTATGGGAAAAGGGCTGATAGGTGAATGAGCAGTAATTCTGAAGAAAGTCTGTGCCCTTTCATCACACCCTTTCAGGAAAAGAGAAAGAGCTTCCTAGTCCCCAAATGCGAGGGAGAAGAGCACCAAGAACTCGCTCCAAAAAAAAATTGAGTTGCTTGCATGATGGGGAGACCATCATTTTCTGGTTTGGAAGAAGTCTACTTAGCTAACAGGCTTGTTAATCCGCCCCTGTTTTCTTCAAGCAGGGGAGATAAAACAGATAAAGATAGTAGAGCTGAGACTGGAATGGTAGAGAAGCTACTTGTGTGTTTGCTATTTGTCATCACGAAGGTATGGGAGTTTCCTGTGTGCTGGGTGGACCGCGTGGAAGGCACCCGACTTGAGACATCTGGGCAATAATCAAGGTGAAAGTGGTGCCCCCTAGGAAAGAGGATCCCATCAATAAGACACTGCAGTGTAAATCCCCTTTGGGTGAAGCTTTCAAGAGTTGGAGAGGTTGAGTGAGAACTGGCTCTCTCACCTCTGAGACCATCTGGAAGTCCCTGGAACATCCTCTGTGAGAAATCCATGGACACGAGCCATAAGAGAGCCAGCTTTTGTATTCCTGCCATGATCAGTGACAGTCACGAAAGCAGCAAACACCAACAGAGGAAGGGCAGCTTCCTTAAGCGGTAGAGAGTGACACATTCTGAATTTCCCTTCTCTCTTTCTTGCTCCAACTCAGAAAAAGCTAAGTCTAAAAGAGGTGCCGGAGCTTTACACCACACCTGCTGCCACTTGCCCTCCCCCCACCATACTCCAAGTCAAGAAACATTGTGGGAGAGTAGAACACAAGAGATTGGAGTTTTATAATGTTTTTGACTACTGAATCACTAAGAGTGATTTTTATAATATACAATGGTGTAAAATGATGGAATCTGGCCAGGATGTTTTATGAAAGCTAACAATAGATCAGTCACTAGAAAAAATGTACTATCATGTCATTGTTTAAACCCCAACATGTTGAAATTTCACAGTGAATAGGTGACATACTAAATTCCTCCTATTCTGATTAGGTATTCACCACCCACCTATGAATTTTAATTCAATTTCCCTGGTGACTTCCTTATATAGAGAGAACGCTTTTATCAGTTCCTTTGGCAATGATGTTATTTTTATAACTTAAATATGTTGATGTCTGACTACATGCAATAATGTCTGTGGTCTCATTAGTATGTGACGGTCTCTGAGACGTCTGACATACCTGTGTAATTGGGCATTGGTGTTCCTGGACATTAAAACTGAGGCTGCTTAGTGCCGGGACACCAGCCTAAGCCGACTCCTTCGGTGGGGCTCCCTGCGGCACGCATGTAGCCTCCTCTGAAACACAGAGGGGGTTTATTGGGTGTCCCACGACCACAGCGCG
>NW_006443124.1:15261050-15280291 GCF_000325575.1 Pteropus alecto
CTCTCTGCTGCTGTAAGATGCGCGCATGGAAGCCCCATCTCCAAAGGCTCCTCGCTGGAACCAGGATGATGGAAAGACTCAGCCAGGGCTGAAGATGGAGGAAGCTTTTCTCACTGGAGGAGAACATCTAGAGTTAGACACGGTGGCTCTCTCTCCTGGGTCTGGCTTGGTTGATTGAGAACAAATAAGCAGATCTTCTGTCCCTGGAGATCGGGACTTTCATGGGGATCCGGGCAGCAATAGTTGCCAAGTTTGGGCATCCCGAGGGCTGATTCCCCACAGCTCCTCATTAGAGACTCCTATAGTCACTGTTATTTGTTCCTTTTCTCTCCCGATATAGATACATCAGAGGGGAACTCAGCTCAGTGCTCAGAATTTTTGCTTCCCACTGCCTCAAGTCCATCTCATGCCCATGTCACAGATAGAATATACCTGATTGTCTGCTCTGTGCCCTGAATTGGCCTGAAGAAAAATTGTGAAACCAATGAAACTGGCCCACCCCTAAGAGGGATGCATAGCAGCTTCATTCTGTACACTTTGTTCAGAAACAAAGGCTTAAGTATAATCCTTAAGACTTCAGGACCCTGTACTCTTTCTTCTTTCAAATACAAGTTTTAATTTGTTAATTTATACTAAGAAAGTTATAACTAAAAGCAGAACCTCAAATCTATGTTTTAATCTCTGTAATAATTACCATGTCCCTGATGCAAGAAGCCAGAGGCACCACCTAGAAATGTTGGCCTATAGACAGTGAGTAGGGAAATACTAGATGTATGTGGTCATCTAAATACACAGTATCCATGGACTGACTATTGGACATTGAGTGTGTACTTATAAGTGTCTATTTGTGTGTCATATACAAAGCAAAATTGTTAAAAGGTGGTTTTAAAAACCCACATTTTAAGAAAAGCAAAAAGAACACAAATATAAAATTGGGCAAGCACGTGTTAGGTAAAGGCAAAAATTAGAGAACAAGGGTAGCACTACTAATTACAGATAAAGCAGTAATTAAGCCAAACACAAGTGTGTCACAAAAGGGGAATAATTTACGATAATAAAGGAAAACTACATAGAACTTAATAACTGTTATGAAACAGCGAACGAAATAATATAACAATAGTTTGCATAAGGCAAAGGCTTATAAAAAATTTTAAAGTTGATAATATCAATATCTTAATGGTAGATGTTAACATATACTTCCCAGAATTTGACAGATGAAGTAGTTAATATTATATGGCAGAGATTTTGTTTAAGCAATGCATAAATTTGATTTTAAATATATATATACATACAATACATATACTTTCACTATGTAAATAAAGAATACACATTTTACTTTTAAGCTCAGAGAATAATTATAAATATTGCCCATTTTTTGGCTACAACAAAAACTTATATAGAGCCCTCAAACATTGATTTTATAAGATACATTCCCTTAGTTTCCATCACGAAGACAAAAATTAGAAACCAAAAATCAAAAGGTAAAAAAAAATATCCAGTTGGTAAAATTTAAAACAATATTCTTCAAAATTCCTATATTAAAAAATAAAACCAAATGATTTATAAACTAAAGAAAAAAATTAACATAAAAACCTGCGGGAAGAGTGATATCTGCATCATGGTAGAATGAGAAGACCCCTTTGTTTCTCCTCTTAAAGTTACAGCAAGTTGGACAGTTATAATTCAACAGAGGATCCCCTGCTCGACATACAAACACATTCGAGATGAGAGGTCCATGCATCCAGGCATCTGAAGGTGGACGCATTGGAATGAGCAGGAGAGTTAAGTGGGGAAAGGACAGAGACGGGGACTACAGACAATCTGGCACCCACCGAGGCCCCAGCTGATGCAGTAGTGGTGTAAGAGCTGGACCGCAGCCCTCACGCGGCAGCCCAGAGGGAAGGAGGGACAGCAGCAACATTCTGGTCTGAGTAGTTTAGCCAGCTCCCATTGCAGCTAAACCCGGTGACTGAAGCAGAGATGTGGCACAGCAGTGTGGCAGCTGCAGACTAGCAGCCATCATTGCTAGCAAGAAGAGAAAGCCATAGACTCACAAAAATTCCTCGCCTTGCCCCTCCTCGTCCTCCGCCTTGCCCATTCATTGGGTCGGTGTGTCTTCAGAGCTTAGAACTTCATGGTGGTGGCAGGGGGATCTAATAAAGGTGGGATGTTCTGGGTTTTGGCATGTCCTAGAGGATCCCAGAGTCCTAGAGTATCAGGTTGTCTTTAAAGAGTCAGGATGTCCTAGGAATGTCAGAATATACTTCTTGTGTCTATGTAACCTTAAGAAGCAGAGTGATGGGAGTGTCAGGATGTCCTGACTGCTCAGGGATTCTGGGTGTGTCAGGGTTTCCTTGAATAATAAAAGTGTCAGGATGTTGTGGGAATCTCTGTCTCCTGCAGAGTCCTGGGGTGGGGAGGGGATCAGGATGCACCTGGAATTCTTATGCTTTTGAGGGTTAGGGCTTTCTGAAGGTCTGGGCAACCTTGGAAGGTGATGGAGTCCTGGGGCTTCTGGGTGAATGAGGAGGTGACATTTGGGGGACAAAAGCAGAGAGTACTTGAGAACTCAGGTATCCTGGAGACTCGTCCCACAATTCAGGTTGTCCTGAGGGGAAGTCTGGTGTATTCTGAGAATCAAGGTATCTAAGAGGGGCCAGAATGCACTTACGTCTTTCAGGTTTTCGGTTTTCTGTAAACAGGCAGGCCCTTGGCTATCACCCTCAGGCTGAGATACCAGGCAGGCCCTGCCCAAGCCCCTATTTGCACCCCTCCCCACCAGGTGGGGTTCTGAGGAGGGGTCTTAGGAGGAATGCATTTTCTCCTCCTTCCCCTGTCTGCTCCCAGGAGGGGATTTAACGGGACAAAAGAACTCGGTCCTCTGGGAACACGAGCTCTTGGCCCCAGTCCCTGGACCCTCCAGACAGAGTACCTTCCCTCATCCGGCTTGTGATCCTCCCCTGACATGGGGCTCTGGTGACCAGGCAGTGATTGGATGAGCCCACAGGGCGAGGAGGAGGTCACTCCTTCAAGACTCGGGGAGAAAGAGGTGCTGTGGGATTGCAAGCTGGGAAAGTAGATAGCTGAGAGCAAACGGAGAGAACGGTCTCCCAGAGTAATGCAAAGAGAGGAAAGAGGGACAAAAACAGAAACAGTGAGGGCAATACAGAGAGATGATACGCAAGTGAAGGAATGGGGAATTAGGGGAAAAATTTAGGAGAGACTGAAAAAGACAAAGATCTCTATATATCTACACGGAGAGACTCAGAAAGAGGTACAAACAGAGGGAGAAGGAATAAGACAACAGACATAGAGGGGAGCAACAGGAACAGAGAAAAACTGAGTCAGAACTAAAGGCTCAGGGATACAGGAGACTGGACGGTCTTGGGTGTTTGCTGTTGGACATGGAAGCAGAAGGGAGGACTGAGCTGGGTAAGCAAAAGAAGGGGAGAGTTTGCAGCAGCCTCTGGCCAGAGAGCTACCCAGCCACTGGGACTCGGACCTCCACAGTAGGTAAGTGAATCTCTGGGGTGCTCCTGAGGAGGCAACAGGTGTGGGGGCTCCAGGCCTGGGCTCCTGTGAGGCAATGGTTTACCACAAAAAAGGTGAAGATGAGAAATCAAAACCAGAACCCTAGAATGTTAAAACCATGAGACCCTTAGAAAGCCTAAGGCAATGCCTTCGTTTTATAGACTGGGGACTGAGGCCCTGGCAGGACGAGCTGCTGAACAGCACACATCCCGGGGGAGCAGAGGCAAGGCTGAAATCATCTTCTCACTCCTGACCTCGGAGTTTGCCCACTGCATTGCCTTCTCTGAAGGATGGAGCTGGAGGGCTCAAGGGTTTTGAATCTGAAGAGAATAGGGGACCAGTGGCTCAACCTATCTTTGTCCCCAGGTAGACAGTGAGCACTGGGTGGGGCCTCACCCCTGGGTCCCCATGGGGATGAGGGCCTCCGCTCCAGACGTCTCCTTTTCTCAATGTGCACCTTCCAGGTGTTTCTTTTCGCTCCCTGTTCTCTTTCCCGGCTGGCTCTCAGACTAATTAGTGTGGGGGCTTAGTGAGCCTGTGGGAAGGACAGGCAAGCCTTTCCCACGAGCTCAGGTTCCTCCAGCCCTCGTGGCGGGGCAGACTAGGGGAGAAGATGAAATGTACATGAGGGGGGGTGTGTCTGAGCGGAAGAGGGGAAATGTTCCATCCCCCCTAGGAGAATGGGAGCCATATAAAGAAGGTTTCAGGTGAATGTGAGCTCTGAGAGCATGAACAAGTCTTAGAGACCTGGACAGTGTGTTAGGGTGTCAAAGCAAATACAAGATCCATGAGTGAGACCCAGCAGGGTAGTATGTGTGGTCATATAGGGGCACTGAGTAGAATTTCGGGGACCAGCACCTGTGGTCCAATGATGGATAGGTGGGCCCACTTGGCAGCAATCTCTCCCTTTCCCTCTATCTTTAGATGTGGGCCCTCAGCCTTACAGGAACCTCCCTGGTGTAGGAGTGGGAAGACCAAGGCTTTCTCCTCAAGGTGGACCAAGGGGTCACCCACACACCCGGCGGCGCCACCGCACCACCTTCAGTCCAGCGCAGTTGGAACAGCTGGAGTCAGCCTTTGGGAGAAACCAGTACCCCGACATCTGGGCCCGAGAGGGCCTTGCCAGGGACACAGGTCTCGGCGAGGCCAGAATCCAGGTGATGCTCCAGGATCACCCCTTACTCTGGGAAGAAGTGCAGTTTGGGACTCAGGAGCCACTGGGGCACAAATTCTCACAGGCGTTAAGGCCCCGGCCCCACATTTACCTGAATGTAGCCGCATCCATCAGTCAACATAACCTCACCTGCACCAGGAGTGTCACTTGAGTTTAACCTTAGCTCTAACGTAATCTAATTTGAATGTCAATACCTACCCGCAACCTCAATAGTGATGTGAATTCTACACAAACAGAAATTCAATCTTAACTGTTCACATACATATATATGTAACCTTGACCCTAAACAACATGGCCTTGAAACTCAACTGGCCCTATGCTCCCTCAATTCTAATCATGGAGCTAATTAATCTTAAGTATAAACCCTACCCTAAATCCAACCCTGTCTATAACAAATAAACCCATCTGTAGTCTTAACCTCTAATAACTCTAGAATTTCCCATTCTCTGGGGAGGAAAAACGCCATTGTGTCATATTAATCTCTTATTAGAAATTGACATTTCTTACCCAAAGTTATAGTAGGGCAAATTTAGACACAGGTTAAGGGGTATGGATCTTGTTTGTCAGGAGACCTGGCTCAGACATGCATTCTGGAAAGCTTTGCTTCCTCTGATGATATTGTAAAGACTTATACTTTGTTCCTGTACCTTTTGTCATTGGGGGAGAGGGGCTTCATGTTACAGTGCCACCTGTTTAAGAGAGGGGCCCTGACATGGCTATTTTCCCCACTCCTCAGGTCTGGTTCCAGAACCGCAGAGCTAAGCAGAGGAAGCAAGAGCGGTCACTGCTTCAGCCACTGGTCCATCTGCCTCCTGCCACCTTCTCTGGTTTCTTGCCTGAGTCCCCTGCTTGCCCCTACTCCTACTCAACGCCATCTCCACCGGTGACCTGCTTTCCTCACCCCTATAATCACGCCCTTCCCTCTCAGCCTTCTACAGGTGGTTCCTTTGCTCGACCCCACCAGTCTGAAGACTGGTACCCTGCCTTGCATCCAAACCCTGCTGGTCATCTGCCCTGTCCCCCACCCCCACCCATGCTTCCCCTCAGCCTTGAGCCACCAAAGTCCTGGAACTAAAGTCAAAAAAAGTGCTGATGAGGTAATTTCCCAGCCTGTGGCCCTCATGAAACACAGAGAAAACTAGGTGGCTTCCTTTCCTTCTAATGGTAAAGTAGAAATATGGTGAAGGGCAGCTCAGACATTGGGGATTTTAAAATGGGAGATCGCAATAAAGGCTCACTGAGGTAATTAACTGAGAGAATTTAGGGTGGAAGATGTATGTAAGCCTCAATGAATGTGGCTGGAGGAAGGGTTGTATTGATGGGTATAATTGTTGCTGCTGCTGAATGGAAATAGTCGGAGATATAACTTCTGGGGCTTCATTCATTGAGATTATGATGAAGATCTTCATCCCAGCTATTTCTAGCTGATTTCAAGAAGGCTTTTGGTTTAAAGTCCCCTCCCTATCATTCACCCTACCCTCCAAATCAATCATTAACTTTTGTTTATTCTGTCCTAGGAATATCTCTTGAATTTATATTTCTCTTTCCCATTCAGGAAGACACTTTGCTTTCTCTGGCCCCATATTTTCTAATTCTCCTCATCGGTTCCTTTAGCTCCAGTCTTGCCCATTTTCGACAGACCTTTCAAATCTAATCACCAGAGAATGGTTTTCCAATGTCTTGTAAAAATAAATAAGACCTGATTTGTTTGGCCAATAAGTGTCTTTGACATTCTTTCAACCTAACTTTTAAGTTGACTGCATGTTTTAATGTATGTGCTTTCTGATAGAGAAATGTGATTTAGGGCAAACTTTTCCAAGAGCAAACCATGAGTCTTAAGGCTCATAAGAGGTTCTTCCCAGGAAAGAACCTGCTGTGAAGGGCCTTAGTCTGAGCCCTCCCAACAGAAACAGGGTGTGGCCTACTACGTGGCACCATTTATATACCATATTGCTTATAATGCACTTACTTTACTCTTTACTTATTTATATGTAGGTCTGCCTCACTTATTTGCAGGTCCATTGAAGAATTCTGAGTAAATAAGCTTCCAGGGATGTATACACATGTCATTTGCAGTTTTTTCTATACATTATTTTAAAATTCTAGAATCAAAACCTCTGTTACATATTTTTGCTCCCATGTAATTATCTCCTTGGGCCAGACAGCCTTCCAGAAAGATCATACATACCAGTTAGTGTGCTTCCAAAAGTACCTCAGTGTTGATTTCAGCACAATCTTGTCAACCTTCATCATTTTTGACGATTTGTTAATTAAGAGCGATGTCTCCTTCTTGCTTACTTTTAAATTTTCATTTAATCAATTGCTAGTGAGAGCTAAAAGAATTTCATGTGTATTGGCAATTTACATATTTTCTTTTCTGCATTGCTTCTCTGAGTTATTTGTGTATCGATATAGTCGTCTTTTACTTACGCTTGAGAGTTCTTTGTGCATTAGGAATATAAATGCCTGTTCATATATGTTGCAACTATTTCTCACCATTTGTTATTTGTGTTTTAGCCTTTCTAAACAAGGGTTTCCTGAGAGAATTAAGCCCTAATGATGTAGATACCTACTGTATGTAATGAATTAACTTCTCTTTTTAGCATCTAGAATGGTACCAGTTACGTAGAATTGGCGGAATTGAGAAATAGTCACTCAATTAATTTTCTGCGTTCTGTGGTTTGAATGAGGAGACTCAGGTGAAAAACCTCCCCTTGTTTTACTGGCTTCACTCATGCTTTCTTCCTTATTTGGATCCAAATATTATGCCTTGAATCATCTGAAATTTATTTTAGTATGTGCAGTAAAATAGTCATGTAATTTCTCCTCAATCAGGTAGCTGTTTTTTGCAATATAATTTATTTAACAGTCTATTTTTGACTTGTAAAATTATATTTTTATATACTAATTTCTCATAGGACAGTTGTAGGCTCCTAATTCTTTTCCATCAATCAGCATCTCTGTTCTGATACCAGTACCATAGCGTTCCAATTACCAAAAATTTATGGATTATTGATATCTTTAAAGTGTTTTCTTAGCCAAACACAGATGTGTCCTGTCATTTTTTCCAGACTCTCTTATATTCCTCAGGAAAGTTCTTTTTTATATAAAACAAATCATAATAGTAGTTTTATAAATTTCAAAAGTAATATATGTTCTTTGTAACAAATCAACTCAAAAGAAAAAGATTTTATGTATATAAAAATTATATAAATATATATGTATGTGTATATATATATTAACCTGGATTAATCACAAAAGCCTCATGTTGAGCAAAAATATTTTTCAAAAAAATACCTTCAATATGTCATATCATTTATATAAAGTTTTAAATATGCAAATAATTTAAAGTGACCAAAAATTTAAATATGTATACTTTTGCATGTTACATATTAAAATGCATATATGTGAAGTAAAATTTGAGGACATGCAGCCTCAGGAGAGAGAAAACACAATGTGATCCAGGAGTTGTACACAGCAGTGTTTAATTCTTCTGAGATACATGTGTGTTTGTTATATTAGTTAGTCCTAAGACTTTTTTGAATGTTTGAAATATTTCATAATTATTATTTAAGTTAGTGATCTTATCCATCATTCACCATCCAACTGGACATCATGAGATAAACAACGTTAATAGCATATATCTGTCCACAAGTATTTATACTCATAGAAAAATACACACATACTATTTTTTCCTTTCTTAAAATAAAAAATGAGATCCTATCATATATATATATGTACACATATATATTCCTTATATATAGTATATATTCCTTAATATTTCACATATATATTAAACAAAAAGTTGTAAGTTTTACGGCTGAAAGGTTTTTTTTTTTAAACTACAACAACAACAACAAGGGTTTATTAAGCCATTTGCTAATGACAAAAAAGACCCGCCTTGGGGCCTGGAGTCTAAACCACCAGCAGTCTAGGAAGGAAAAACAATACGTCTATTGTCCCGGAGTTTTGCAAGCATTTTTATACATCAAGTAGCAATTGAAAGATGTAAGCCATTCTGAAAGGATTTAATTAGCTATAGATACAGGGGATGAGCCAGCTCTGGGATGGGCACAGCAGAGTCTGCAAGCCAGAAGTGTCCACCTTGTGGATTAGCTATGGGCAGTAGGTTGGAAAGTTCACATGTAAATAAGAAGCAGAGGCTCCTGGGGTTCCATGGAGCAGGACTAAATTCCAACAGATACATGAGAATGTGAACAGTATTTCGTCAAAGCTGGTCCACGGCTATCTACAGGCTAACTTTTATCTTTTTCTCTTACTCTCCAGCTGCTGTAATTTTAATTTGAACGTCACAAATTTTTTCTTGTCATATATGTATTTTTTAATGTCTTTTTAGAATTAATAACCTATGAACATCTTTCAAATGGATCATATAGATTTTACTGTTTTCATTGCTATTAAGTGGCAGTTTCATGCTCCACGCAACCATTCCCCTATCATTTAGGAGTCAGAGTTGGTTTGGTATTTATTTTATTTAATTCATTATTAATGAGGCAAAGATAAAGATGTCAAAACAATTAGAGAACAGACACATTTCCAGATGAGGAATAGTGAAATGAATATGTAAATGGAGACAAAATTGACTTATTTAACTATTGGGAAGCGATGTCAATTGACCATTGCTGGACAGGATTTATTTACATGTCTATAGACAATTAGGTTGCATATCATTGCTATCAGTTATCTACAATTCACAGAGTTGTAAATTAGCTCGAAGACAAAGAAAGCCGCAAAGCCTACCTAGAATCAAAATAAAAAACTTGGAAAGGTGGGCCCTAAACAATGCATAGTTTTCCATTAAATGACATTTCCCCCTTAGTCTCCTCTTGTACCATATGCTTTTACTTCTGCAGGATAAAAGTCCCAAGGTACAAGTGCTGTCTTAAGGGTTATGTGCATTTAAAATTGTAAGCTTATCAAAAAATGTAGTTTAGAATGATGTCCTCTTAAAAAAAAAAAATAAATAAAGAGTAAAAGACTAGAAAAACATCTCCCTGATATTTCTTTAACGGTTTTCATTTTTAAAAAAATCTGTAACAAATCTGGAACCAATTTTTGTTTATTCTGAGAATTGGGACACTGAATTTCTTCTACATCGATAGCCAAATACTAAACGAACTACCTTTTTCGCATTGAATCAAATTGCATCTTTATCATATATCATAAATTAAATTCCCATAGATTTAAAAATCTATTCTTGGTTCCCTATTTGGGGGCTGGTTCTTCCACCAGCTTTGCAGGCTCTTGCAGGTAGCTGCACGCACCCGGAGTCCCGCGCCCTCCGCACACCCGCATCTGAGCTGGGCTGGTATCGGCAGCAGATGGACAGTCACGTTCTATGTGCCCTTCGCTCCTGACTTCCCTAGCCCCTCTCAGCCTCCTCTTCTGCAGCCCTGGCCCGTGGGCCCACTGCTGGAAAGGGGCAGAAAGGGAGCAAAGGAAGGCAAGGAGTGTTTCCGAGCTACAGGCTCCTTCTCACCGCCCTCCTGCAAGGGTCCTGGTGCTTCCAGGGCCCAGGACTGAACTGGCAGGATGAGACCTTCCAGGTTAACACAGCATCAACGGGTGGCACGGGTCTTCTTAGAAAGTTCAGGAGGCAGGGCAGGGCGTCCCTTGACTCTTCAGGTTCCCCGGTCCTTACTTCTCGCGAGTAGAGATACTCAAAGTTAAAATTGGCAGAGGGTTGGAATCTCTGCCCCAATGGAAATTTAAAAAGAGAAAAAGAACTGTCCTTCAAGCAGCGACCTCCCCTTTCCTCCCCGCCAAAGTGAAAAATGAAGCCACGTGAGGGTAAAGAAGTCATCAATTTGTCTTCGCATTGAGAAATCGAAATCCCAAGTCTTTCAAGAAGATCCTTTCCCAGGAGAATCTAAATCCGAGTTCAGAAACCGAAAAGAATTGGAGCCTGAAATGGGTGTGCGGGGCGTAGAGGGCAGGAACTCGTGGAATGGAGCGATTTAGGACGCCTGGCCACTACTGAAGCCCCGGGATCTGGACCGCGGGGTCGAGGAGCGCAGAGGGAGTGCTGGGAGGCGCAGCGGCCGAGACCTTGTCCCCACTCTGCTGAGCTCCGCTTCTGAGAGCACCTGCAGGCACTGTTCCCGGTGTTTGGGGGCCGAAGGGAGAGGGGAGGGAGGAATGTGAGGGCCGAGGCAGCCCCAGCTCAGGACAGGCACCCGCAGAAGCCCTTGGCCAAAGTCCTTGGCACCCAGTCGCTCTGGTCACAGACCTCGGAGTATACACTGGCCGCCCGCGCCGGTGACTCTGAGCATCTACCTGATCGTCGCCGGCTTCTCCAGGGCATTCTCCTGACTAACCTAAGTATCCCCATTCCCGCCGGGGGCAGGGGGTGTAAGCAGCGGACGCCGGAGAGAAGCCTGCAGGCAGCCGCGCCTCCTCCGCGGTCTGTGGTGGGGCTCCGGGCGCCCCCAGCAGTCCCACCTCGGCAAAGTCTTTCATCGAGGAGCCTCCCGGCTGCCGCTTCCTCGGAGGCTGTGCTGGAGGTCCCAGGCACCGCTTCCTGCCCTCCTGGGACTCCTCTGGAAGTGAGAGATCTGAGCGCGGGGGAGCTTTTGCGCCGGGGAGGGGACCGCGGTGGCGGCTGGCAGGTCCCTAAGGGTCCGCCAGGGGCGCGACCCGATCTCCGCACAGTTAGGAAAGGAGAAAGCGGCTTAGTTGATCTGTATATTTCTTGGTCAAACACCCCTTACTTCGTTAACCAAAACTAACCAGAATAAAACAAACAATTCTTCCGAAATCCTCCTCCCTTCAAGAATTCAGTGTCCAAAGATGCAGATTTCCCTCGGGCGCCGACTGCTAGCCCAGGACACTCTCTCCCTTAACCACCTCCACTCCCGGTGCCGCAGGGGCCTGGGCGTCGTCCCGAGGAGCCGACAGACAGGGATCGATTTTCTATTTTGCAGGGTGACGCAAGCACCGCTGGAGTCAAACGCCTGGTAAAAGGGGGTCTTTGCAATCGCATCAGCATTCGAGAAAACCAAGCCTGGGGGCACCGGACGCCAGGGCCTGGGAGGTCTCAGTCACTGCCTGCTTTCTCTGTGGGGGCTCGAGCCTAATCTCCACCGGCAGTTTGACAGAGAAGCGGGCAACTGCCGCCCTCCGAAAGTGGAGTGGGTGGGGCAGTGGGGCTGTCGCATGCCTAAAACTCCAGTCTCCAACGCCCTGTCCAGGGCAGCCCCTGGCCCTGTGGGCGGGAAGTCGCGTGTTTACCGTGTGCCGGTGTTCCCCCGGCTCTTGGCCCGCGTATCTGTGGTGACGTGTGCCGGACAGAGTACCCGTCTTGGCTGGCTCAGGTGTCCAAGGCAAATCTTTAATTTACCCTGAGGGGATAATTAAGAAGTGGCTGCCCTGTCTGGAAGCCGGCAGAGCAGAGCCGGAGGTCTTCCAGGCACATCCATCTATCTGAGCCTGGTGACCTCGGGCGGGTAGAGAAGGGGTCTCCCTTCCTGCATCGCCATTCTCTTCTGTTCTTGTCCTTTCTCCCTTCTTTTTCCCAGGCTCGCTCTGCCCCCTCTCTTTTCTCTCCCACATTTATCTTTTAACTTTGGCTGGCCTTGGTTCAGTCCTGCTTAGTAACCAATTCGCCTGCACCAGGAGGGAGTGTGGGTGGCTGTAAATGGCCTTTCCTCCCACTTTTCCTCCTTCATATTCCCTTGTCTCTTTCTGGGGTGGGGACTGAGAGATCCAGAGTCCCACCTTCCACTTCCCTTGAATACCGGATATCTTGAGAAGAAGGCAGTGATGCTGTGAAAGGAGAAAAGTGTTTCAGGAGGGATTGGGCCTGCGGCGGCGTCTGGTCTAGCAGGGGGAGCAGTGAGTGCCCTTACTCCTTGTCCGAAGGGTCTGGGAATGGTACCACTGGGCCTGGAGAGGGGACTCGGCCTGAGTCAGATAACCCCCTCCTATTCCTGGAGGCAGCTGCTTTTGGGTGAGGAGTTTATTTCCTGTGTTCAGATCTCAGAACCCCTTCCTTGCTTCCGGATCTGGGTGGTAGGGGAAGAAGGGAGGAACTGAAGGCCACCTGAGGTGTGTCTACCCCAAAACTTGCCTAGGTGGGGTGGGTCACATGAAAGGGACCCAGGCATCCTCCTCAACTTTCTCACTCCATCCCAAATAGCTGGCCTTCCAAGAGGCTGTGAGGGTTGGTCACTGCTTGGCATCCTCAGTGGTCGTCATCACCACCAGGCCATCTCTCCTGAGAGTGGCACTGGACACTCCTTGCTGCTTAGTCCCCAGTGGGGCACAGTGAGGACTGGTCTTCAGGTTATAGCCCTACCCAACTCTTCTCCCCCAAAATTTATGGAGCTGCTTCCTGGGCTATGTGACAGTGTGGGAAAGCTCCAAAGATTCAGGGAGAAGCTAGGTGCCAGGATTTCCAGCAGCTGCCAACTCCTTGTGTAGCCTGGGGACCACACCCTCTTTTCAGTCCTAGATGCTCCCCCAACCTTGGTAGACCAGTGTTACTAACCTCAGGTCCTGGGTGCCAGGTGCTCATCCTGCTCTAAAGCCAGACCCAGTGAGCTAAGGGCCACCAACACGGAGCTCCTGTACCTCTTCTTTGGCTATTGGAGTGGTCACCAGGGCGAAAGCCCCCTCCTTGCAGAATGGAGATGTTGGGAAGCCCCAAGAGAGTCAGTGGGGATAATAAGAGTCATAACCATCTGGTTTAAGAAGAAATTCTTCAAACTGCCTTGTAATTGGCAACCTGATTGACTCCAGTCTGATTTTGTTACATAATGGAAGTTAATAAAGTTTTATGTACAGGTTAGAATTCTATATATGCACATCTCGCATTGTCAACCATGCTTTTCATTGGCCACTGTAAAATACAGTTAGATCAGAAATGTAAGCTGCCCCTAATTGGTTCTGATTTTTCACACATTCTGGATCTTTCTATGGTTCTGTTTTTGATATTTGTTTGTCTTAATGTATATAGTTACCACCAAGCTTTTCACTATTATAACAAACTTTGGTGGGTGATAATGTTTCCAAAAAAGAACTTGAACTTAGTCTTTACTGACTAGGAAATGGATGGTTTGTTCCCTTGAAGTTTCTATCCTTCGATGTCCTAAAGTCCTTACCTCTTTATATACACAGCTTTTAAATCCTTCTGGAAGCTAATTTTCCACACACTTGGAATTGTGGGAGAATAAGTATTTTGTATGGTTATAATTGGACCTGTCAGTCATCCATCCATGTAAGCAGAAACCTCATTTCTGTCATTCTTATTTCTAAATAAGAATATAAGTGTCCTAAATACAGCTCGTATAGGTACGCAATGACGGCTGGTGGGGAGGGTGCCTGGGACTACCCTCAGAGTCAATGATTCACTGGAAGGATTCACAGAACCCAGAAAAGCCATTATATTTATAGTTATAGTATATCACAGCAAAGGGATTCATTCAGATTAACATCAACAATGGAAAAAGACACATTGGACGTTGTCTAGGACACACCAGGTGTAAGCTTCCAGTTGTTTTTTCTTAGTGTTGTTGGGTAGGTCGTGCTTAATTCTCTCAGCGATGATGCGTGACAATATGCACTGCCAACCAGAGAAGCTCACCCAAGCCATAGCGTCCAGGGTTTTTAGTTGGATATTGATCATATAGGCATGGCTTGCCACCCATGTCACTAACCTTCAGTCTCCAGCCCATCCAGAGATCAAGGTGATATCTCTTGGCTCAAGTCCCATTATAAATCACATTGTTAACCTAGACTATCTGGTATCATCCAAGGCCCCAGGTAAACAGGTACACTTTTATCTCCAAGGCCTGAGGTTACCTCCCAGGAGCGGAACAAGGGCCAAATCCTTCTTTGGAATTTAAAGGGTCTAGACAGTCCAGATTTGCTGAGTTAATTCTTTTCTGCATACGGGTAGGGGTGCGTGTTAAAAAGTTGATCTCAACTTTAATTGCTTATTCGTAAAACTTGTGGATTTTAGACATTCATTTGCCCACCTACTTCTCAGCGGTTACTGGATCTGTTCCTTTCTTTACTCTTCAACATTTTCTATTTAAAAACAAGGAAAGAGGGGATTAAAGTTTGTGGGTCATAATTACATTCACTTCACAAAGTGGTTCTGGTAATTTTTGAGAGTGTGAATAAAGATATTCTGTAAACATAATAGATTTTTTTATTAAAGTATAGTTAGCATACAATATGATATTAGTTTCAGGTGTTTAACATAGTGAATCGACATTAACATATATTACGATGTGATCACCACACCAAGTCTAGTAACTACCTGTCACCATGCAGAGTTATCATATATATTGACTATATTCCCCTTCGCCTTTTTCGTCCATCCCTCCAACCCCCTCCCCTCTGACAACCATCAATTTATTCTTTGTTTCTATGAGTCTGTTGTTATTTTGTTTGTGCATTTGTTTTGATTTTTCTTTAAATCCACATATAAGTAAAATCATGCAATATTTGTATTTCTCTCTTATTTCACTTAGCATAATACCCTCTAGGTGCACCCATGTTTTCCCAAATGGTAAGATTTTATTCTTTTTTATTGTGTATGTATACCATATCCTCTTTATCTGACTGTCTATCAATGAATACTTATGCTGCTTCTATATCTTGGCTATTGTAAATAACGCTGCAGTGAACATAGGGGTACATATAAATGCCCAGAAGTGGGATTGCTGGGTCCTTTGGTAAGTTCTATTTTTAGTTTTGTGAGGCATCTCCATAGCGTTTTACCTAATGGCTGCACCAATTTGCAATCCCACCAACAGTGCAAAGGGTTCTCTTTTCTCCACATCCTCATCAACATTTGTTGTTTGTTGATTTATTGATGATGGCTATTCTGACAGGTGTGGTTTTGATTTGCATTTCTCTGATGATTAGTGATGTTGAACATCTTTTTACTTGTCTGTTGGCCATCTATATATCCTCTTTGGAGCAATGTCTGTTCAGGCTCTCTGCCCATTTTTTAACTGGATTGTTTGTTTTATTGGTATTAAGTTGTATGAGTTCTTTATATATTTTGGATATCAACCGCTTGTCATATATATCATTTGCAAATACATTCTCCCATTCAGTAGATGGTTGTTTCATTTTGTTGATAGTTTTCTTTGCTTTTCAGAAGCTTTTAAGTTTGATGAAGTCCTGGGGTTTTTTTCTTTGTTTGTTTGTTTTGCCTGTTTTTTTGCTTTTGTTTCCCTTGCTCAAGTGGCCATATCCAGAAAGAGATTACTAAGACTGATGTCAAATAGTTTACTACCTATGTTTTCTTCTAGGAATTTTATGGTTTCAGGTCTTACATTAAAGTCATTAATCCATTTTGAGTTTACTTTTCTATATGGTATAAGAGAGTAGTCCAGTTTCATTATTATTGTCATCTTTTAAAATACCATTTATTTATTTATTTATTTATTTATTTATTTTTTAGGTGAGGAAACCCTTGGTTGACCTCACAGATTGCAAGGACTTTGTCAGCTTACAATCTCTTATTTTTTAAGCCTACAACACCTGGTCTTTCCATCCAAGTACTAACCAGGCCCAACCCTGCTTAGCTTCCAAGATCAGACGAGATTAGGTGTGTTTAGGGTGGCAAGACTATAGACCCAGGTTGTCACTTTAGTTTAAATGGAGCAAAAAGTCTCATTTATATAAAGTCAGCATGACAGTTAATATATGCTTTTTCTTGGTATTTCTTTTCTCTCAGGATTAAAGAGAGATTAAGAATGAGTGAGGAAAACTTGTTAATTGCCATAGTTGTAAACTAAACTTTGTCCATGGTTCTTGATAGAGTCTTCATTGTACCTATAGATTGCTTTGGGTGGTATAAACATTTTAATGATATTAATCCTTCTAATCCATGAGCACAGTATAACCTTTCATTTATGTGTGTCCTCTTTGATTTCTTTCTTTAGTGTCTTACAGTTTTCATAGTACAGGTCTTTTACCTCCTTGATTAAGTTTATTCCTAGGTATTTCTTTGTCTTGAAGCAATTTCAAATAGGATTATTTTCTTGACTTCTCCTTCTGATCATTTGTTTTTAGTGCATAGAAGCACAACAGATTTCTGTATATTAATTTTGTATTCTGCTACTCTACTGAATTCATTGACTAGTTCTAACAGGTTTTTTTGTGGAATCTGTAGGGAGATTAGAGAGAGACAAGTGATCACTGTCACCCTCTGCTTCCTAGAGCGGGTAAGTGAGAGAGCTCCTAAGATGTAATGTGGCTAATAACTGTCTACTATAAAGACGTGAAAGGACACCGGACCTGCAGAGCTTTGGGGCTGCTTTATCTATTTCAGTGAACATTCACAGCAAGGGCCCTTGTTGAAGCCTGCATGAAGAGCCATTAGGATGCAGTAGACATTCACCCACACCTTCACCTGGAAGCAATCCATCAGTCCCGTGAAACATATTTCACCACATGTCAGTTTTTGTTTGGTTGTAAAATTTACTTTATTGATGTAGCCACATACTATTTTATAAACAAACTCTTAGATGGTGACCACCCCTTCTATTTCAAGAAGAATCGAATAGATGCTTAGCTCTTAACTGTTGGCAACAGTGACACTCTGTGGCCTCAATTTAACTGCTTAAACAGAGAGTAACTGTGTTCAATGATATTTGTATCCCATCTTACCCCACTGACTAAAACCTAGTCTTGCCTCCCTTCTTTGACTTGTGAAAATACAGCATCAGTAATATTGAGCTCATATTTTCAGAAACAACCATGTGCTTATGAAGGAGGTCTAAATAAACTCAAAGAAGTCACTGGGGCAATAAAAACAGAATGTGAACTGTCGAATGATTCTTTCCTTTATTTCTTTATTCTAGAAGCAAATTCTTACCGAGTGTCTGTTGTGTGCCAGGCACTGGAGCTTCAGTAATGGAAATCCCTGACCTCATAGAGCCAGCTTTCCATAGTAAAGATGGAGAGAGTGAGAGAACTAAGTGAACTGTGGGGCAAGCTTGATGTGATAAACAGAGCAGGGCCAGCCACTGAATTGTTCCACTAGAGACAAACGGTGGGGACAGGGGTATGGAGAGTGTGGAACGTGAAGATGGGAGGGGCCTGGTCTCTGCTTGACCAGAGAGGTGTCCAGCGCCCAGATGCATGGGTCACTCACCTCTGCACAGTCCTAAGAGGGAGAGAGAGACCTGTGCTTACCCGGGAATGCAGACATTGTGTGCAGCTGTGGTCACTGTAGAGCAGGGTCTCCAACCCCTGGACTACAAACCGGTACCAGCCCATGGCCTCTTAGAAACCAGACCTCACAGCAGAAGGTAAGTGGCAGACCAGCAAGTGAAGCTTCACCTGTATTTGCAGCTGCTAGTGACGCAGCACTAGTATCACTGCCTCAGCTCCATCTCAGATCATTAGGCACTAGATTCTTATAGGAGCATTGGTCCCTGGTGCCAAAAAGGGTGGGGACCTCTGCTATAGAAAGAAAGTGCTGGCAAGCCTCTGTCCTGCCTGGGTTATGAGGCTCCATGCATGAGGCAGCAGGAAGGACAGCAGTCTCTGACTCCAGCTCCTCCCTCAGGAGGACGTGGCTGATAGCCAAGGGCCCACATTTACAGGAAATGTTTATACCTTTCTCAGCATAAGCATTTCCAGGGAAAGAATAAAAATGGACACAAGCACTTTCAAGAAAAGAAAAATAAGTGTCGTGACCTCTTGTGGCTAAGGGAGTGAGGCGAGGGCAGAGAGACACTAGAGTTCAGAGGGGGTAGGTCCCCAATGACCCTTGGGAGGTCACTTAGCCAAAATACCCAGGGAAGCACTGAGGACAGTGAGCAGGGCTGTGAGCAAGTTTCCAAAGCTTCCAGTGGATGAGGGAAAAGCATTTCTCACCAGAGAGGAGAGGGACTCCAACTTTTCTGTCTCCCTGATTCTTTTATTTGTAGCAGCCCTGTAGCTGACTGCCACAATATCAACACTTGGGCTTGGATGGCCCCGGCAGGTCACGGAATCACATCTGATGAGCAAGTCAAACTACCAGGAGGGGATCTGGGGAAACATGGCTGTCGGAAGCCAGCTGACGAAGTAATTGAGGATACCTGAAAGGGGGAGCATGGACTGAGGAAAAGAAAGAAGACAAACAGAATTGCAGGAGGGATCACAGAATCAAGCTGTGTCTGTGTCTGTGTCTGTGTCTGTGTCTGTGTCCCCGAGTTTATTTAAAACACACTACTTATAGCATCGCAATGAGAAAACAGCAGTCAAGACCCAAGGTCAGCCAAATTACTCATCCTACAAAACAATGAAGTTCTTACAACTCCCTTCTTGGAAAACACCGAGTGTTTAAAATAGTTTAGTGCCACTTATCTCAAAGCTCGCCAAGTTAGCTCAGCTCCCAACATCTCCCCCCTTTATTTTTTAAGTGCCCGAACCCTCCTGGTTCTGGCGCAAGGTGACTGTGCCTGTCTTAGGTGATCCCTTCACCAGATCTGGATCTTACCCGTCATTGGTACGTGCATTCCATCATGCACACCCTGTCTTAGGTTGTCCAGTTTCTGAGGGA
>NW_006443124.1:15280963-15286557 GCF_000325575.1 Pteropus alecto
ACGCCCCCCCCTCCCAGCCTTGGATTTGCTCCACAGTCCCAGCGAGTCCTGCATCCAAGGCTCCGGGCTTGGCCTCCACATGGGGCTGAGGAGTGAGAGTGGTCTGCCATCTTCTCAGATGTCCCAACATCTTACCCAACAATACCACAGCATGTCCTGTGGGTCAGTGACATGCTGGTCATAGGGATTGGGTCTGTGTGGGGTCTGTGCAGCTGTCTGGGGCAGATTTAGGTCTCAGTCTTTCCTCATTAGCCAAAGTAATGTCCATACACAGTGTATTAGAGTAGCACCATGGTCCTTGCAGTCACAACTGTGGCCTCAGGCTGTCGCTCTTCCAGTTATTACTGTAGTCTCTACATTCATATTGACTTTTGAACTAGGCGATGGTTACTCCACCTTTCTGTCTGCATATGGAACCCTGCGTGTCTGGAAAGCACTTGCCTGGGCGTTAGTCACCTTCCCTCCACGAGGGCTACATGGCCCATGGTGGGCTGGGCTGCTGCTTCTGTGGCCCCAACCTTCTAGAGTGGGGACCAACTAGCAGAAGTTCACCATGCATGCAAGAAGGGGGCTGCTTTCCTGCTTTTGCCTCATCTACACCATCATCTAGGAGACATGATGGGGGGAGCCAAGAAGGCCCAGGAGAGGAAGGGTTCTTGTGTGAAGCCGAGTAGCACCTCCCCACTCCATCTGGGGCTCTGGGCTCCTCTTGCAGCAGTTAGTCTCCAAGGCTCTTTCCAAAATCCCACCACTCTGTCAAGGTCTGTCCCTGGGTCTCCAGGACATTCCTATCTGGAGCAGGCTCTTTCTCAGTTATACTGAATCTATACCTAGAATGTCTTTCCCAGCGGATCCAGGCTGTTCTCCAGAGTTTCCCCGACCGTCTTGTCCTCCCGGGTGTAACTCACTTCAGGTACATTCCTGGGCTGCCTCTATTCCATCACCTCCTCAGGGTCTATGGCACTGCCCGCGGGTAGGGTTACACAGGCTGAAATTAGAACAAGACCAGACGGTGGCCTTATAGAAGGGCCATTTCTGGGGGAAAGAATCTGGACAGGCCCCTGCCCTCTGCCTCCCTTCTTCCTCTCCCTGCCTCCTTTCATTTTGACCTGATTTATGGTGTAGCAAGATACAGAGGGACATGGAGCCCCATATGAGTGCCCCAAGACCCCCAGTTCCGAGGAAGCCCCAGAACTCAGCTCTACTGCTGGTGACATGTCTCCCCTTGTGTAGTCCTGTGCATATCCACCTCTGCCAATTCCCAGCCAGCCATTCACCCATGACGCTACCCACCCACCTGCCTTGCAAAGCAAAGAGCTCTAGCATCCTCATTGCAGAGACAATTGTCCAAGTCAAAGTTAGGCAATGTGGACCCAGGGCGAACCCCAGGGACAGACTGTGGTGGCAAGATAATTATAGCTTCCCTTCAGGCTTGAGAGGACCCTCTCTGTGCTCCAAAGTCTCGTGGCTAAGCTTCTAACCCAGCTCCCTGCTCTGTGACCATGGACAGGCACCCCACCTCTCGGCGCCTCTGGGTAGGATCATGCAAAGGGCCTGAGACTAGTGAGGTCAGGACAACTCAGATCACTCATGACCTAGAGATGGGACTCTCTGCCCCTCTCAGGGTCCCACACACTGCTGTTCTTGCACTGGCGGTTGTCAGAGGCTTGTCCCAGCATCTCTGGCTACACTGTCTTCATGGAAGACCAGAAGGTCACCCAGTCTGACAACGAGCAGCAGAAAGTGGAGTCTCAGATGCAGTGGATCTGACACAGCAGGGAGCCTTCTGGAAATGGAAGTGGACCCAGGTGCTAGAAGCTCTGGTGCCAAGGCTGCTTGCACACCATGATGGACCATTTCAGTGAGAGCTGGGCTGAGACCTGGGAGGTGGCACTGCATCTCCAGTGGAGACTCCAGGCTTGAGGTCCAGGGCCTCCCACCTCAACCAGCAGGTCAGGGGGCAGCAAGGCAGCCCCTGCTTGGGTAGCCAGTGGGGGCTGTGGAGATTGGCAGGGTGCAACAGGGAGAGCAGCTCCGAGAATGAGCAATTCACATAAAAGCAATACATGGAGAGGAGAATCATAAAACAGACAAACTCAGCTTCTAGTTAACCATATCAATGTCACTGAAAAGTACAAATACATACTACACAGTTTGAAAAAGTCCTCAAACTTTGAGCAGAAAACCAGTTGTGCCAGGCTGCCTGTGTGGCCCCCTGGGTTTTCACATTCCACCCTGCCTCCTACTCCGGAGGACCCTGATGAGGCTGGGGCCTTCCAGGGGTCCATGTTATCCAGCTCATGGTCAGATTCAAGGTCCCAGCAGCATCTGAGGGTTTCACCAGTTCCCTATGATGGGTGGGCTACACCACTTAGAGATGAACACCTAGATGGCTGCCCATTGTGTCTCCCTCATCACCAAGTGCAACTGGGAGGCAATGCGGCTGCTGAAAAGTGAAGAAAGTTTGGGCTAGAGCATGAGTGTGTGTCTATCTTCTGAAGAGATTCCTAGAATACCAGAGCAAGCCTGGTTCTGCCCCTCCAGCCCCTTGTCCCAGCAGCTCATTGTGCCCAGAGTCCCACCAGGGAGCACAGGGGGTTTGGGGGCCATTGCTGATTAAGCAATGCCCTGAAGAGCTGATGGCCAAGCTGTGCTGCTCACAGCCTCTGCCATGATCTAGAGACTGTGCATCTGTCATATCAGCAAACAAAGGAGCACCTCCCCATGCCTGGCTTCTAGGGACATGAGGCTGAGGACATCCCAGTGCCCACCCAGGGGCCTTACCATCTTCTAGAGAGCAGCCAGGATACACATGCAGGTGGAACACCAGGGGCTGAATGGACCCTCACTCTGGTGAGGGGCCAATGGGAGGACTCTCAGTTTTGTTACATTCAGAGGCTCCTGGGGGTTCCAAGACATGTTGGAGGAGACCCCATTCTGGATTGGTTGTACAAGTCTCCATAAGGACAGGAAGACCTCTAGAAGGACTCCAGATTGTTCCAGAGCCACATGTCCAGCTCTCTGCCTGATTCTACCCTCTGGGTAAGGACTCTGGGGATGATCGATTCTGGGGATGATCACTGGCCTGGTCCTTCTGCTCTTGGAGGAGTCTCGTCCTCCTATCATCCTGTCCTCCTGTCCTCCTATCCTCCTGCCCTCCTGTAGAAGTCTTGGCCCAGTGCTCTCTGTGGTGGTAATTTATGTTGTCTGTGCTGACATTACTAATTTCAAAATTGCTGATGATCTTATTAACCAACTTGTTTTTAGCTTACTGTTTGAGCTATAAGGTACTTCATTTTCACTCAACTTTGACGGTGAGCTTCTCACTCTGCTGGGAGAGGGCCTAGGTTTCTGCTTCAGCATCTGGTCCTCAGCCCTGTAAGGTAAGCTGTCCCACTGGGAAGGACCTGGGGATCCAAGAGTATCAGATGCACTCACAGAAGTAGTCTGCCTTCAGCTCCCCATGGGAAACACTAGAGACTAGGAGCGTTACCGTGGATGTCCAGGCAGGAAACTGGGGAGGGTAGAACCAAGGATGGGGAGAGTTTGGCCAATGTCTCTGGAGTAGGGACCCCAGGGGAGTTGACCACTGTGTCTCTGGATCAAGACTGTGTAGCCCGGCAAGCAGGAGGGGACCAGGCGCAGCTCCAGAGAAACTTCTTATTACTGGGGAAGCAGAGAGTGCACAGCAGGATCCCTGGTGCATCCCCAGACCTCTCAGAAAGCTCTTCTCATGGGTGAGGCTGGCCTCATCAGGTATTTCTCTTCCTCTCTCACAAAGCCAATCTCCCGTCCTCCACTTTGACCCTGACCCAAAGACAGCAGCCAGGACACCCTTCGTAAGCCTCCGTGAGACACTGGCTACTCCTCTTGGTGTCCCCTCTGAACCTCTATCATAGCACTCAGGGTGCTGCAGCTCCCTTCCCAGTTCACAAGTGGAACCATTAAGAGTGTGGTGTCCAGAGCCAGACTGCCTGGGTTCAAATCCCAGCCCAGCTGCCTGACTTGGGCAGGTTGCTCAACCTCAATCTGCCTTACTTAACCCATCTCTAAAATGGAGATAATTATGGCCCTGCCTCAGAGGGTTATTGAGAGGACTGAATGACAGCTGTAAGTAAAGGCTTTAGAACAGAGACCGTGTGGCCCATCCTTGGTTATCTAAGTGTTGGTGTTGGCTGTTGCTATTAGGGTAAGTAATGTAAATCTACCTTCTTCCAGACTGTGGACTTTCTGCTGGCAGGGGCTTCACCTGGTCTCTGCCCGATAGGGTGCCTGGTACAGAGTAGACACCCCCAGTGGTTGAATGGATAAGTGGATCTGGCTGCCTACCCATTCAGTGACCCTATGGAACTTTGAGGATGGCCAGTCAGTGCCCTCTGTGGTTGAGTTCTGACAATCTGCCCAGCTGTGTGGCCTTTCCTACCCCCAGCAACTCCCTCTGTTCTCCATGCACCTCTCGGTCCGCCCTGAGGAATGTCTGTGTCTGCTTGCCCCAAACTGCTTTTCCTCCTACACTTTCATCGTCCTTGCTCTCTGTGTCAAGATTCAGGTCACCTGTCACCATCTGGGGAGGCTCTTCCTGCTCACCTGTGGTAGGCATGTGTTGCATCAGAAAATCTCAGAAAGCCTTTTTACAGAGCCCTCCTTCCCACAAAGGTTTTGTTACATCCTTTCCAGTGAAGGATAAATCAAAGATAATTTAATCTACATATCCATAGAATTAAAAACTAAAATGGATATAATGCCATAATTACAACAAAAAGTATTTAAAATTAAATTATAATAAAATAGTAACGTGTTTCAACATCTAAATGTATAACTTGACCATAAAAAAAAGCAATAACTAAATAGGCATTTCAACGTACATGCAGAATATCTGTAAATAGGATAGCTAGGAATGCAGATGGATCTAGTTTGCTGTGTGGGCCATCGAAGCTCTGCAATGTAGGTGACATAGTGCCACAGTGGGTACCCCAAAACACAAAATACCACTCCCTTTCCATCTTCAGCAGAAAGTCCTTCCTGGAAGATGCAGTGTATACTGTGGAAATGACATTTGCCTGCTCCTTCTAACTAGGCCCATTGTGTCCCACAGCCAGCTGTCCTGGGGACGGAGAGGACTCACAGGATGCAGAAATTTCAGTGCTAAAACCAGAACCAATTGGTCACCCTACTTTACCCCTTGAAACAAACCAAAGCCAACTGGGTCGCTCTATTTGATTTGGCCCCCAATATAAACCTAGATTGCCTAAAAAAAAACCTCTCTTTGATTTTTGTAATGCTAATGTCTGTGGATATGTCACAGTCCCCTCCAATAGTGTTCCTTTGAAAATATTAAAATTCAACAAATGATGTGTTCTAGACTCAGATCATTACAATCCAGCTTCTCCCCTCATACAGGCCTGACAGGACACCATGTGCTGCTGACTCCGAGACATGGCGGGCCTGGACTTCTGGCACTCCTGGCCACACCCTCCGATGTGTGAGGAGCTCCCCCAATCCATCCCAATTAGGACCACCACAGCCCTCTTCCTGAATTTTCAATTATGAGAAAACTCCTAGCTGAAAACTATTGTCCTGAACATGGAGCGGGG
>NW_006443124.1:15286591-15290100 GCF_000325575.1 Pteropus alecto
GGAAGGGGGGGAGGGTTCCCCTGGTCAGAATTCAGGGGACTGTGAATCTGGATGGGAAAAATAACCTTGATTTTCACTAAGTTCTAGCTGAAATGCAGCCATTCTTCCCGTGGTGAATGGAGGTAGAAAAGTACAGTAGGATTAGGAGACTCATGCCTTGGTCCCCAACAGAAACCACAGGTATTTTCGAATCACTTGAAAGTTGTGACAGACATCTGCCCTACTTGTCAAATGACAGTAACATTATTTGGCTCCACCGCCGGGTCTCGTTTCGTGAGGTAGTGAAGAAACGTATAAGCTATATTTCGTATTATCAACTTGACTGGTTTCCTTTCATATTTGTGGGGGGTGGTTCTCCTTCGGAGGACCAGCAGAGGGGGCCATCCAGGATCCGCAGGCGTCAGAGTTGCAGCGAACCAAGAGAGGGGCGGGGCCAAAGCCAGGAGGGGCGGGGCGGAAGCCGGGCCAAGGCGGGGCGAGGCAGCAGCTGAGCAGCCTTGGTGATGCTAGCGTTCACAAGCCTGGGACCCTACAAAGGACGAGTCCGGGGTTGGATGGCGGCAGGCATTGACACAAAGCCACGGGCCCCACAACTGAAGAGGGTCTCCGCCAGGACCAGCGCCCTGAGGCAACCATCGAGGCTGGCGGCCAGAGGCCGGCGGGGCCCCGGGTGCGCGCCGCTGCTTCTGCTCCTGCTGCTGTTGGAACTAGTGTGGGAGAGCGCGTCAGGTGACTTCGAGCGGAGGGGCGGGGGTCGTGGGGCGGACCCCCAATCGTTCCCCACTAGAGTGCCGGTGGGGTTGGGGGAGGCGAAAGAGATATTGGCTGAGACGGCGGAAGCTGCCTCTGGGTTTGGAGGGGTGGTGAGTTGGAGAGCTGACCCAGGATCTGTGGGGGACGCTGAGCCCCGGGCTAGGCAGGGCTCTGGTTTATCTCCTCCCACTGGGGCCCCCGGATCGGGGTGAGCGGCCAGCGGGAGGGGACGCCGGGAGGCTGGCGGGGCACGTAGGACTGGCGGTGACCCCCGACCCGCACGACCCAGCCGACGCCTCAGCTTCCTGGGGATCCCAGTGAGCCCCTCCGGAGGACGCCGCTCGCGCTCGGCTCCCGAGACCTGATCCTCCAGGAAGGCCCTGGGCACGCTCGGCGGTGGCAGGTAGCTGAGAGCGTCAGCTCCCCTATCTGCTAGCCGGGCTGGGCGCCCGCCCATCGCCGTGGTTCTCCCTGGCCTCTTGGCGAGGCTCTCTTGGGTATCTTAGGCAGCCCCTGTTGGGTCACGGGGAGGGTGAGGAGGACAACCCGGCTCGGAATTTCCATTCTTTCTCAGTTTCAGTTTTGCTTGCAGAGCTGGCTGGGCCTGACCTCATTCTGGCTTCCCCATGGCTCCATCGGGGCACCGCCCACAGCGGCCGCAGAGATGCCGGAACATTTATTTGCACAGGCGGAGAGGTGTCCACCATCACAGCAGTACTAGTAGCTGGCGTCCTTTCTGCCAGCCTCTGTTCTGAGGGCTTCATTCACTTGCAAGAAGCTATTTCCGCTTCTGAGAACATCCTCAACTCACAATCTACCGATTTAAAATAGAGACCAGAGGGGACGCTAGGTGGCAGCACTGGACCTGAAGTCAGAGTTTTAAAACCTTTTTTGTGCCTTGGACCTCGTCTTAGAATGTTTTTAATATATAAAATGAACCCAATTATATTTCTATAAAGACTTTAAAAATTTTAAACTAGAAGTATAAATTTGTGACATATGACATATGTACTTCTAAGTTACCCTAAATGATAGCAACTCCCCGAAATTGGAAGTAGTGAGGAGGAGAATACAGGTTTCCAGGTGCCTGCAACAATTGTCATGTGACTCGAAAACACCTGTGGCTTGTATGGGACCAAAATTCAGGTCCTGCTGACCTTGCTGGGCTTTGTTGCCTCCATTCTTCATGAGAGAAAATACTAAATGTCAGCTAGAGGTTAGTGAAAATAAAGAAGTTATTTTTTCCCCGCCTAGTCAAGGCTACCCAAATTGAGTTTTCAGGTTTACACAGCCCAGGGAAATCCAGGGGCCCCAGAATAAGAACCCCTGCCCCTCTTACAGCTCCTCCCTGGTGCGATCTTCCAGTTATGTATGACAGGGATGGTCATGGGTGTGTGGGGGGAAAAGGTCAGGGCTGATCCAGGGGGATGGGACCCCAAGCAAAGGAAAAAGATAACTCCATGTGTATGCCAAACTGTAGGAAGGAGATGTCACATGGAGAGGATGGTGCCAGAGGTTCCTGGCAGGCCCCCTCAAATGCTCCTGGATGCCAGCCTTCCCTTCAGAAGGTGGGGAGTGAGCAAGTGGCTTTCAGGGGACAGATATCATAAGTGCTGCATCAGAAGCCAGCACCTCATTAGTATGCTATGACGATGATTTGGTTATATCTCCATGGTAAACATAGGGAAACTGAGGCTCAGAGAGCTTAACTGGCTACCCAAGGTTGCACGAAGTCTCACAACTGGCTAGGGTTTGGGCCCCACCAGTCTGGCTCTGGAGCCCGTGTTGCCTCAAGCAAGAGCCGAGGAAGGGAGTCTTGACCAGGTGAGAAGCAAAAAGGCAGAACTCACCAGTAGCCCTTGGGACCAAGACCACGTGACCCAGACCACACGAGACAGATTAAGACAGATAATCACAAAGCTGGAGTGTCTGAGCTGGAGTGTCTGGCCTAAGCACCTGGCTGGATGTATCACTGGTGCTGGCAATGAGATGGGAGCAGTGCGAAGGGCAGGCTAGGGGAGGGACCGCAGAGGCCATTGTGGGGCACTGAGGAGATGGTCCTGTGGGACTTCAGGGCTGGCCCCTGAAACCTCTGGTCCCCCTCTGCCCTTCCCGCTTCCTCCTCTTTTTTTTTTTAGGCAAGGCAACCCTTGGTTGACCTCACAGATTGCAAGGACCTTGTCAGTTTACAATCCCCCACCCCTTTTTTTTAAAAACGCCTACGGCACCTGGTCTTCCTAGGTGGTCTCCCATCCAAGTACTAACCAGGCCCGACTCTGCTGAGCCCTGACTCTGCGTAGCTTCTGAGATAAGACAGGATCGGGCTTGTTCAGGGTAGCATGTCCATAGACTCCTCAGGTGCTTCTGCAGGCCTTTTTCTCTCTGTCTCCGCCATCTTGCCCTCCGTGGCAGGCTCATCTCAGCCCAGGGACTCAGGGTCTGTTCCATGCCAGCCGTGTCCTTTCTCTGGCCCAGGCCTTGACCCTGAACTCCAGCTTTTAGGACCTGTGCCAACTTGGCCTCTCCCATGGACTGATTTGACAAATGTCTTCCAACAGCACCCCTCACACCAGACACTATCTAGTTACCTTACAATATTAACTTAAACCCTCACAATAGTCCTATTATCCCCCACTTTCTCATGGGGAAATTGAGGCATGGAGATGTGATCTACCTTTCCCTCCTCCCCAGACTCATCTCTTGCATTTGCAGTCTGCCCTTGACCTTGGTTTTCCTGGATGCACCACAGTCTTTTT
>NW_006443124.1:15290120-15295459 GCF_000325575.1 Pteropus alecto
CCTGCTTTTAGTTATTTTTTGCCAAGAGCAGTTCTAAAGCTTTGAAATCGCCTCAGGATCACTCACAGGGCTGGCAGAACACAGAAAGCTGGGCCCCACCCTCAGAGTTTCTGATTCAGTAGAGCTGGGGCCTAGGAAGCTACATTTCTAACAAGTTCCCAGGTGACACTGATGCAGCTGGTCCAGGGATGACACCTGAAGGCTCTCTAACCTAGAACGTTCTTTCCTTCTTACTCACCCCACTGCTCAGTAACCACAACTGGTGAGGGTTCCTCTGGATTTCAGCCTACAAGACCCCTGACTCTAGCACCCTCCTGCCCCAGGGTGCTCCCAGCATCTCTTGCACCCCACACTAATCTGCCCCACTTGCCTTACTGGACTTGCTTGTTTAATCATTCACTTGTCTCCAACCCCCGCCCCAGCTCAGTGCCTGGCTTGGGGTAGGAGCTCAATAGATGTCAGATAAGTAACACTGCGAGAGAAGTAAGGGCTGGCAAAGCCGAGTAAGCCAGCGCACCGAGCCAGGACAGGCAGGCTTTCCACCTGGCAGTACATGGGCATCACCTGAGAGCTCTCAACACCTGCCAGTGTCCAGTCCTCCTCTGCCCCTGGGACAACTAAATCCAGGTCAATGGCAGGATTATCAGAGTCGCTGGGTGGTGCCAGGGCAGCCAGGTGGGGAAACTTGTCAGAAGTGGGCGCAGCCCAGCCTTGGCTTCCCTCCTCTCTAGATAGGAAAAGTCAGGGCCCGCTTCACAGGAAACGCCAGTGAAAATGCCATAAATCAATACTTGTGAGGCACAGGAAGCATGCTTGGCACCAAGGCCACAGACTCGCCTTGTTGGCTTTGCACCTGTGGCTGGGAGTTCCCGGTCACTCCTGAGGCCAGGCCCCTGTGTCCCTCTTCCCTTCCAAAGTGCCTTTCATTGTCATTCCACACCCTCTTTCCCAGAGGACACAATAACATGTAGAATATTTATGCCTGGAGATTCATACTTCCTTTTTTCATTTTCCCCTTACAGAGAGTCCCTGGGGGCTGCCCGTGGTGGCCGATGGCCCAGCTTCCTTAGCAAAGGTCATGATGGCAGAACTGGCCAGCCTGAAGTTAGAAAATAAGCCATGGCCTGGAGGTAAGGCCTGCTCACCTGCTGGAGGGACAGGATGTCAGAGGCCGGGAGCCCCCAGCCTGCAAGAGGGCGCATCCACAGTCTGGGAGTCTGGTGTACTGCCTCAGGAGAGGGGACTCTACCAGGGTGGGGGACACAGAGGCCAAAGCCTCAGAGTCCTGGAGGGGGCTGAGACCTGGTATCCAGAGGGCTGGCCCCGCGGGACAGGACAGGGAGACTGGGAAGATGGTTTTGCTGGGCCCTTCCTCCACCCCTGCGCCTGTGTCTCAGTTTCACTCAGTGAATGTTCCACCGCTGCAGAGATGCCTGCTTATAGGGGAGGAAAGCAGGGCCTGGAGCTGTGACAACTCCCTCAAGGCCACACAGCTAGAGAGCTGCAGTACCAAGTGGATTGTGGGGAGGTGGGGCAGAGGCGAAAAGAAGTCTCCTGGTAGCGGGGTGGGAAAGCGGACAGGCACCTGCCTTCCTCCCCCACCACAGTCAGAAAAAGATGGAGACTGTGCTTAAGTCCTGCCCATTGAGGGACTGGCCACATGGCTCAATGACCAGGATGGGACAGTGAGGAAACTGATGACACAGACAGGCCCTGAGGCAGCAATGGGTATGTGGCCACTTCCTAAGGCCATGTCACAGTACGAGCAGATTCCCCTGCATATCTGCCATGTGGCCCTCACTTCCTCCTACCATGATCCCACAGTGCCTGGCACTGATCCCAGCCTGGCAGGAGTGGCACCTGTCACCTCCAAAGCCAGGGAAGTGGCCTGATAATTGCTCCCTTCGTTTATCCTGCCCTACTCTGGGCCGGAGCCTGAGGCATGATGACCCCTCCTAGGTCTGAAGGGCAGAGGCAAAAAGAAGTCTCCTGGTAGAGGGGTGGGAAAGCGGACAGGCGCCTGCCTTCCTCCCCCACCACAGTCAGGAAAAGATGGAGACTGTGCTTAAGGCGGGCAGGATAGCCCATTGAGGGACTGGCCACATGGCTCAGTGACCAGGAGGGGACAGTGAGGAAACTGATGACACAGACAGGCCCTGAGGCAGCAATGGGTATGTGGCCACTTCCTAGGGCCATGTCACAGTACGAGCAGATTCCCCTGCATATCTGCCATGTGGCCCTCACTTCCTCCTACCATGATCCCACAGTGCCTGGCACTGATCCCAGCCTGGCAGGAGTGGCACCTGTCACCTCCAAAGCCAGGGAAGTGGCCTGATAATTGCTCCCTTCGTTTATCCTGCCCTACTCTGGGCCGGAGCCTGAGGCATGATGACCCCTCCTAGGTCTGATGAGCAAGTGGGAGTCTATTCCCAGCTGAGAATTCCCGTCTTCTTGGGGCAAAAGAGGGGTGTGGTCAGTGTTTGAGGCCTGCAGAGAGCAGGCTGGGCTCTCAGGGCCACCTAGCGGGTAGAGCAGACAGCAGTGGGGTTTTCAGGGCAGGGGCATGACGGCAGGCTCCGCACTGGATATGTGCCAGGCAGTACCAGGAAGTCACTTGAGTAAAGGGCCACAATAATGAACTTGTCCTCAAAATAGGTCCCCGACTCCCGGGATGGGCATGCAGTACCAAGGCATAAGCCATGGGTGTAACAGTCCAGAGTGGAGCAGAAGTCAAGGCCAGAGCAGAGGCTAGGTGACAGGCTGTATCTACACCATTGCAGACGCCATCTGGACAAGCCTGGGAAGACGCTGGCATTCAGCCCCTTCTTTCATCCCTACTACTACCGCACCGAATCATACCACCATTTTTAGCTTTCCCCTTTGTTACTATAGCTGTCACCAAACCCTCCAAGCACACTCCTGCCTCAGGACCTTTGAGTCTCCCGCTCTGGGAGACCTTCCCCAACCATTCTATCTAAAATTTTAAACCCCTCCTCTAACGTTTCATATATCTCTGCTTTATGTTTTCCCCCTCAGCACTTTCTGCTGTCCAGCCTATCGTATTTTATTCATTTATCTTGCTTATCCTGCATCCACGTAAGCTTGCTGAGAGCAGGCACTTGGGGCTATTCTGCTTATGCCAGCATCCCCAGGGCCTTGGAGAGGGCCAGACGGCAGGTGATAAGAAAGTCTTTGCTGAGTAGGGTGGCAGGGAGGTCGCCACTGGCCTGCCAGGGTGGGCAGAGCTTCAGCCAGAAGTGTGTTCACCAAAGGGTGGCTGTGGCTTAAGACCTCAAGAGTCTGTGTGTGTACTCTGGCCCTGCTTTTCGCCATGGTGAGCTTGGCAGGCGACTTTGCTTCTCTGTGGTTCAGTTTCCTCTCTGTCATAGGTACAATAGTGCCTGCCTGAGAAAGTTGTTTTGAGGATCAACTGAGCCACAACTTTGCAAAGTAACTGGGACAGGGCCCAGTACATAAGTGTTTTATAAATTTACAAAGTTATACATTAATAGACTTCCCCTCATTTTTAACCAAAAATAATTGGTCATTAAAGCAGCTAGCACTGATAAGTAACAGTGGTCCCTCCTTATCCATACATTCTAAGACCCCCAATAGATACCTGAAACCATGGAGAGTACCAAACCCTATATTTACTTTTTTTCATAGATACTACCTATAATAAAGTTTAATTTATAAATTAGGCAATTTCATGGATAGAAGATTTGTTCTCACCATAGATCTTAGCAACCTCAGCAGGCGATACTTTTTTCTTTCCTTATTAAGTCTAGAACTTTCACCTTTTCACTTAAAGGAAGCACTTTCTGGCTTCTCTGTGGCATATCTGAATTGCCAGTATCATTACTCTTGCACTTTGGGGCCATTACTAAGTAAAATAAGGGTGACTTGAACATAGGCACTGCAATATCATAACAGTCAGTCTGAGATGATAACTGAGATGGCCACTAAGTGACTAATGGGCAGGGAGCATTACAGCGTGGAAACAATGGACAAAGGGACGATTCGCATCCCAGGAAGGATGGAGTGGGATGGCTCAAGATTTCCTCACACTACTCGGAACAGTGTGCGAATTAAAACTTAGGAATTGCTTATTTCTAGAATTTTCCATTTAATATTTTCGGACCACAGTTGACTGCAGGTAACTGGAACTGTGGTAAGAGAAACCGCTAAGAAGAGGGGACAACTAGTGACATTACCTAGAAGGCAGATTGTGCACCTGCCCTAACAGAATAACCAAACGTGTGTGGCTTCCTTTCCCGCCAAGCCCGACCTTGTGGTTACTTGCTTTTTCTCGCCTTCCCACACCTGGGGAAGAGCATGTAAGCACCCTTGCAGTCTCTTTGCTTCCAGGGTCCCTGTGCCCCTACTCCTTCTCCCTCTGGCCTTGGTCTTGGTGGTGGTTCAGAGACTCTGGACTCGCTGCAGTGTTCAGAAGACATCCTTCCTCCCAGACTGTGCATCCTCCTCTGTCTCGGGGCAGCAACTGTGACCTTCAGGGCCACCAAACTCACAGGCCATAACAGACTTTTGTCTAATCCCATGTGTATTCATTTCCTGTAACTGCTGTAACAGATGACCACAACTTGGTGGCTTAAAGAAAACACATTTATTCTCTTACAGTTCTGGAGGTTGGAAGTCCAAAGTGGGCTTCACCGGGCTGAGGTGTCAGCAGGCCCAGCTCCATGTAGAGGCTGGAAGGAAGAATTTATTTTCTTGCCTTTTCTAGCTTCTAGAACTGCATTGCTGGGCTTGTGGCACCTTCCTGTATCTTTCTGTGCTCCATCTTCACATCCACCTTCTCCTCTGATGGTCACAGGCTCTCCCTCTGCCTCCCGTTTGTAAGGACCCATTTAAGGCCTGCCTAGACAATCCAGGATCACCTCCCATCTCGACATCTTGTTTAATCACATCTGCAAAGTCCCTGTTACCATAGAAGGTAACATCACAGGTCCCAGAGGTATCTGAGGGGTATTTTTCAGCCTGCTGCACTACGCTTCCTGTGGAGAAGGAGACCGGACAGGAAATCCATTATGCACAGCTTTCCCGCCACACAGAGGCTGTTCGCCCCCATCACACCCAGGGCAGGGAGAGCCGCTGCAGGTCAGAGCCAAGGAGCGGTGGGTCACCTTGATACAGAGCAGCTGCAGCTCCCATCCCAGAAGCACCTCACTGATCTTAACTTGGTGGTTCTTAAGGAAACAGCGCCCTGAGATTCCAGCCATTTCCCAGGAGGCCTGTGCCAGCCCAGGCCGGATGTGAACCCCTCCCTCACTTCTTAACATTGACCTGTTTCACCAGCCGTAAGAAGGGACTCCCCTCCC
>NW_006443124.1:15295480-15355502 GCF_000325575.1 Pteropus alecto
GAGTCAGGGCTCCCCTCTTTCTCAAGCCTGCCTTTGGCTACTATAGTTAGCCTTCCCTGGGCCTCAGTTCCCTCATCTGAAAAATGGGCCAGTCACACCAGCTTCTTAGGGTTATCCTTAAGATAAACCGAGATAGTGAATGAAAAGCAATAAGACCAGTGCAGGAAACACAGCAGTCACTCCAAAAATGGGAGCTGTGATTATTGTCACTGTCATTTATGCTCTTATTTTTTGTTCAGTTCTACAAATGCAGGAAGTAAGTGCCAACTGTGTGCCAAGCATGATGTCCCACCCCCCCGCCACAAGGCCTGTAGAAAGTGATGACACAGTCCAATGTACTGCCCACCCTTATGGAGCCCACAGTTGATCACAGGGGGCACAGAGACCCCTCTGAGGGATGTCAGGATGGAACCAGGAGGACTTTCCGGAGGGATGAGGAAATACTGGGCAAGAGGAGGGCCTGGGACAGAGGCCTGTGCAGAGTTTGGTGTGGCCCTAGCTAGCATAAACAAGATCTGTAAGTGTACTGTGTTTGACTCCTCTCACATTTGAATATTCAAACATTGAGCACCTAGTATGTGCTGGAAGCTCTTCTCAGTGCTGGGAAAACAAGAGAACAATCCATACAGGAATCCCTGCCCTGGACAGACAGACCGATAACAAGATAAACAAGTAAAGTGCAGATTCTCTAGGAGGTGGTCATCTCTGTAGAACAATAACTCAGAGATGAGAGTGCTGGGGGGTGGCGGGGTCACTGTTTCCTGGGGTGGGCTAGGAAGGCCTCACTGAGAAGGTGGCATTTGAGCAAAAACTTTCTTAAAAGTTAGGTAAGGCAGTGAGCCGTGGCCATTTCTGAGAAAGGTAGGCTGAATTTTTAAAAATACAGCATTTGTTTTATCGGCTTGAGTCGGTTGCAGCTGCTAAGTTGATTCCATCTCCAGCACCAAGTTGAATGGTTGAGTTGCTGCTTCTGAAGACATGGTGGAGAGCAACCCTGAGGCAGCATTTGGTTCAAGTCAAGAACGATGGCGACCTTTATTTGCTTCCCTGGGGAATGAATAATTCCACATAAATTAAGCTTCCAAGAGAACAACTCTTTTTAAATCGTACCTTTGTTAATTGTGAGATGGGAAACCAGATGATCACACTTACTAGAGATGAGTGTAAAGTGTAAGTAGGCCCAGAGTGAGGAGCTGAGAAACTGAAAGTCACATGAAGCACATGAACTTTGGCCTCCATGTTTGATTCTTTGTTTAGAGCATTTGGATGCCCTTTCTTTCTAACCGAAATTGCCAGTTCTTGCTCAAGATAAGGAGTACTCTGGGTAGGTTTTCACCAGACCCAGGAGCAAATCCTGGAAGTGCACGTGACCCTGAGACCCGCATTCTTTTCGCAGGGACGCACTCCCTCCGCTACCACTACCTGGCGCTGTCAGAGCCAGGCCCCGGTCTTCCCCAGTTTCTGGCTGTAGGCTACGTGGACGACCACCCCTTCATTCGGTATGACAGCCGTGTGGGCAGGGCCGAGCCGCAGGCCAGGTGGATGGCACCAGTGGACGCCCAGTACTGGGAGACGGAGACCCAGAAGCAGAGGGCCTGGGCAGAGGTGCAGCAGGTGGAGACGTGGACGGTGATGGGCTACCGCAACCACACCAGCGGTGCGTGGGTGCCCCCCAACCGCCACCCCTTTCCACCTCCTTCCTTCACGCTCTGCGCGCTGAGCTTCCCGACCTGTCCACTAGGGGACAGTGGGTGCTGGGCTCGTTCCTGAGGAATGGCTTTTCCCAGTCTCTTTCCCCAATAGCCAAGCAGGGGCCACAAGAGCCTTCTGAATCACTTGCCGCTGCAGCAAGCAGCCCACGGCCATACAGCAAGCATCCACCGGAGCTGGGGGCCCATGATGCCCTCTCCTCAGCTACCAGGGTTCCAGACCCTAGCAGACCTCAGAGGTCTTTCCTGGCTTCCCCTTCCCCCTCCCCAAATGATTGAAATCACACGCATCCTGGCCTCAGACACCATCTGTGCCAGGCAGGGGAGGGAGGCTAGATGAACTTGAACTAGGCAGATTGCTCAAGATGGGATACAGAACCCGGTGAGGACCCCTGTTTTGCCCAGTGTCAGTGAGGGGTGAGGGGCGGGAACATTTCTCAGCCTCAGCCTCCTCGCAGCAATGGTGAGAGCATGTCCACTGCCAGGACTGCTGATGACACTGAATGAAGTGCCAGTGTGGAGCATAGCTCCATGCAGCACCCACCCACTCTGCGCCCAGACTCCCAAGTGACTAAAACCCTCAGGCCCCAGAGGCCCCAGAAGGACTAGACATAAAGGACCGAGACTAGGAAGGGCTGTGCATGAGCCCAGGGTCCTCTGGGATGAGCATCACCAGCCCCCAGTGGCGGTGGTAACAGCCAGATGCACCAGATTTTACATATTCCCATCTCTGCAACCATTGAGGGCATCTTACACCCATAAATAACTGAATTTTTTCCTTCTCAGTAGCACAGAAAATAATGATGTGTCTAATTATGAACTCGACTGTGCTTCCCACACGAGAGGCCTAACAGACTTCTCAGCCCTGGCTGCTCATAAAAGTTACCTGGGGAGCATTCTTTTAAAATACCCACTTCCGGCTACGGCCATGCTACCCTGAACAAACCTGATCCCATCTGATCTCGGAAGCTAAGCAGGTTCGGGCCTGGTTAGTACTTGGATGGGAGACCACTTAGGAAGACCAGGTGCTGAAGGCATAAAAAATAAAATAAAAATAAATGCCCACTCCCTGCCTCCACATTCAGAGGCCACTGTGGGTGGTGGGCTTCTGAGCCCTGCAGCCCCCCACTAATTGCGGCCTTCTTGCACGCAGGTATGCATAGCACTCAACGCATGTTTGGCTGTAATATCCAGGAGGATGGCCGCTCCAGCAGCTTCTGGCAGTTTGGATTCGATGGGCAGGACCACTTGTCACTGGACCTAGAGACTCTGAGCTGGGTATCAGCTGAGCCCATGGCTATGCGGACCAAGCGCTGGTGGGAGTTGGAGCGCTGCTACGCTGAATATGACAAGGCCTACCTGGAGGGCCTCTGCCTCACTTCTCTGCGCAGGTACCTGGAGCTGGGAGGCCAGCACCTGACCCGGAAAGGTAAGGCCCGACCTGTGGCAATGCAGAGTGTGGCCTCACACTCCCATTCTAAAGAGCTGTTCCATTTGACAGAGAAGCAGGGGAGGGGTGAGGGGGGCAGATTGTGTCTCCTGACCCAGATAAGCCCACTGGGGCCTGGAATGATAGCCAACCGGCAGAGCAGGAAGAGAGCTTCAGGCCTCTACTCCAGGTGAGATAGAGTGAGGGGTTCTGGAGTCCCCAGTGTGGTCGGGGGTGAGGGGGGGGGACCCTGTCTTGGCCTCATTTTCTTTATCTGTAGAGTGAGTGGGTTAAATTTGATGGCTCATAAAGTCCTCTTAGGGTTTAACGTCCAGTGGGTCTGCTCCTTGGGAAATGGCCCCAGGCCCCAGGAGCTTCCCTATCACTTCCTGAGCCACTGGAGACTACAGGGAAGCTGAGGCCCTTCGGCCTGTTCCTTCCACACACCTCTCATGCTCAGCATGCTCCCAGACTCCAGGTGCATTCTAAACTTCTGACTCTGGCCGACAGGGCTGGAGGTACATGGGCTGGAATGGACAGTAAGGAATGTGGGTGCTTGGGGGTGCCAAGGATGGAGTCCTCACAGGCTGCTGGGGGGTGGGGCTGGTCAGCACACCCAGCCCACCATGGTTGTCTGCTAATTCAATGGTGACATGTGAGTCAGCTGAGGTAATGGGGAAGATGTTCTTCAAAGGGGGAGGATAGGACAGATAATGTCAGGAAGAGAAGACGTGATTACAAGAGCAGAGCATGCTGGTTCAGAGCTCAGGCACTGGAGCCCAGCCTCCAGATCCACATTCTGGCTCCAGGACTTGCTGGCTGTGTGACCTTGGGCAGGTTACTTGCCTTCTCTGTGCCTCAGTTTCCTTATCAGTGTAATGAGAATGGTAATAATAATCCATGCTCCCCTACAGCACCATATTGATGTGTGTTCAATAAGTTTGCTGAACTCTCATCCAGCACCAAGTGTTGTCCCGCCTCCTTCGCCTGGTATATTAGGTGCTCCACAGAAACAGAACCAACGGATGTGTGTATGTGTGTGCATGTATACACACAGAGAGAGAACAGAGAAAGATGTGTTATAACGAATTGGCCCACATGATTATGGAGGTTTAGAAGTGCCAAGATGTGCAGTCAGCAAGCAGGAGACTCAGGAGAGCCAATGGCACAGGCTTGAGACCCAAGAGCTGATGTTTCCGTTTGAGTCTGAAGGCAAGAAAATACGGGGTCACAGTTCAAGGCAGTCAGGCAGGAAGAGTTCCCTCTTATCAGCCTTATTGTCCTATTCAGATCTTTAACTGATTGGGTGAGGCCCACCCACATGGGGAGAGCAATCTGCTTTACTGAGTCCACTGATTCAAACGTGAATCTTGCCCAGAAGCGCACACGTACACACACACACACGCGCACACACACACACACACACACACACACACACACACACACGTTGGCCAAATGCCTGGATACAACATGGCCCAGTAAGGTTGACATGTGAAAGGAACCTTCACACCTAGATTATATCATTCAGAACAACTCTGTGAGGAAGGAACGATGGCTCCCCATTAAGCACTAAGAGACAGAGAGTCAGGAGTCAGGCTGAGCTTTGAACTCAGGCTGTCCAGCTTCAGAGCCACACTTGTAACCATGCTCGTTGCAAAGTGATGAAAGGGACATTGTTCTTGCCTTCAGTAAACAACCTCTTATTAGACACATGCTGTGTGCAGGTAGTCACAGGGGAAGTATGTAAAGTCTGAGAAAACCCTAGGGTCTCTGTGGGAAGAAGGGGAGGTATCACTATGGGACACAAGAGCCCCACCCAGGACCTTCCTTGGAGGTGGGGGCAGGAAGTCACATCCTCCCATGGGAATTCCCAGGACAGTGCTGCTTTGGAACAGTTGGCAGTGGGTCATCCCTGCCTCCAGTGTTGGTTGAGTGTCTCTCAACCAACTCCTCCCTGTCCTCCACCATGGAAGATGCTAGAGACTGGGATCAAGCATGAGGGATGGGCAGAGAGCAGTCACTCACCAGCCATCCTCCATCCACCTCTCTCTGCAGAGCCACCCACAGTGTATGTGACAAG
Source organism: Pteropus alecto (assembly GCF_000325575.1). Classification (NCBI taxonomy): domain Eukaryota; kingdom Metazoa; phylum Chordata; class Mammalia; order Chiroptera; family Pteropodidae; genus Pteropus; species Pteropus alecto. The sequence goes on from NW_006443124.1 coordinate 15,300,699, forward strand.
GCACTCGACCGAGGACAGGGGCACCACGCTGAGGTGCTGGGCCCTGGGTTTCTACCCACGGGATATCTCGCTGAGGTGGTGGCTGGGTGAGGAGGAGCTGGCCCTGGAGACTGAGCACGTGGAGACACGCCCCAGTGGGGATGGCACCTACCAGATGTGGGCGGCTGTGCGGGTGCCAGCTGGGGAGGAAGCCGGGTACACCTGCCACGTGCAGCACTCTGGCCTGAACCACACACTCACTGTGGCCTGGGGTAAGGAGCTGGGCTTGGCTGGGAGGGGGCAAGGAGGGTGGGGAGGGTCCCGGGGCTCCAGAGATAATCCCATGCTCTGCTCCCTTTTCTCTGCCTTCCTTAGAACCGCCCTCTCGTCATGGACTCACTGCCATGGTTATCTCCTCTATCCTGCTCTTGCTGGCAGTTGGAGTTGTGATTTTGACCAAAAGATTCCTTCAAGGTAGGTGGAGAAGAAACAGTGGGAGGCCCTGAGACTGGTCCGGCCCAACAGGGAGGAACGCTCTACTCCCATCTCTTTGGCTACAACTGTTACTTTCTGGGGAGCAGCAGCTACTGCACAGAGCCATAGGGCCCTGCTGTCCTCACAGCTAAAGGGCACCACTGGGCCGGACCTCAGAAAGGGCCCGGAGAGGGAGAGAGAAGGTGGGGATCCAGGGCCTCAACTCTGCCCCACTCCTACCCGTCTCTTGTTTTCTTCTTTATCCCCACAGCGAGGAATAAAGAGTCTTACAAGCAAGCCCCAGGTGACTATGGGACAGGTGGGGAGAGGAAGCCCCAGGTGTCCCCAAGCATAGCTGAGGGGCCTTAGAACTGAAGATGGAGGTGGGGCACTGGGGCGGGTGGGTGCTTCCCCTGTCTTCAGCCTGATCTCAGCCTCTGCCCCTTTCCTCAGTCCTGAAGCCAGATAGAGGGGGCAGGGGCACACCTGGGAGCCACCACTGGGGTTTGGTGGGGGCCAGGAGCCGGCATGGATCACCTTCCTCTTTCCTCCCCATAGATGGAGAGGAGCCCCCATAATTCCCAGAGGCCAGCAAGAGCAGGGGCTGCTCAGGTCCTCTGCTGACAGAAGTTCACCATCACAGACCAAGGAGGTGTTCTGGGGGGTTTGGGGGGACCACCCTGCCCTGAAACTGAGCCCTCCACACCCCCATCAACCTCATTACAAGTGATCTGCACCACTAGGATGGCTTGTCATCTTCCTGAAGTCCTTTCAAAATGTTTCCTGTTCAGGGGTTTGGGAGGAGGGCAGTAATCATCCTTCAGATCTTTCACACTTGACAGTTTGCAGACTGATTTCCTGTTAAGTGTTAAGTCCCACTGGAGCCTCTCAGGCACCCTGTGGCAATGTTATTCTCACCCCCACTTTCCCAGTTCAGGGAGTTATGGGGGCAGCATCCTGCATCCATCTGCGAGCATGGAGAAGAAATGGCTGAGTGCCTGCCTCTGTATAAGTGTGTTCTTGTATGCACCTGTGATCCCCTTTTGTAAAGATTAGAGTGTTCGAGGGTGTGTGTGATATGTGTGGGTATGTGTGGTGTGAGGATGTGTACGTGAGAGTGAAGGGGTATGTGGGTGAAAGTGGGTGTGTGAATGTGTGGGTGAGGGTGAGAGTGGGTGTGTGGGGGTGGGTGTCTGTATCTGAGGAGGCGCTCGGAGGGACAGGTGCCCAGGGGGCTGTTAGGAAGCTACGAAACAACGGGGCCTCTATATTCCTTCCTGTCCTTTTGAATGATTTGAATTTATACAGTAAGCACATTACTTTTACAGTAGGAAACAGAACATTTTTGCTTTGTCCTGCGGAAATGGTGTTATGGGTGTGTCTGACAAGGCCCAGCCTCACGTCAGAATCTCAGCGAAACTGAGTCTCCTTTGTGAACAAGGATCTCTCTGGGTCCACATGCCTTTGTTTTTTTAGCAAAAAGTTCCAATCTCATGGCCACCTGGTGTGCAGGGGGCTGGGAGTGCTCCACTGTCATAAAGGACACAAAGCCAGGCCCCTCCAGGGGGACCCTCTCCTTCAGCTGACCACAAGACCTGACGGAGCCTTCCGTAGAGACTTCTGAAACCTCTGCATCTGCAGTCCTAGGAGGCCCAGAGCCCTAGAAAAAGATCCAGCCTGCCCTGCTTCCTACAGGGTCTCGGTGTGCAGAAGAAGCCTGAAACCATCAGACTGTACCAAGGATGTGTCCTAAATGTCTGTCTGTCCCCATAATGCCATCACGTTCCACATGTGGGACCATGTACTGAGCAGGGTTCTAAGCACTTTATGTGTGCTAAGCTCTTTGGTACTCTTAGCACACCTGTACTCCAGGTGAGGAAACTGAGGCCCAGGGTCCCATGGCTGGTTCATGCCACAGCCGGGACATGAGGTCAGGCACTTCACCACTGCACCTCAGTGACAACTGTGCCGTTCTGTAAAGGAGGAAGTAAGTACAGGTCTGTGACTCCTTACCTGCAATTCTGAAAGCCAGAACACCTCCACAAGCTCGAAGTTTCTTCCTAACTTTGGCATCAAAACCTGACCTCAAGCGAGGCTCTCCGTACTCTATTTACTTCCTCTAGTGTGCCTTTCACAATTCTCCACAAGAATACTAATGTATTTGATTATGGGGTGTCACCCCTGACCCCCTGGGAGTGTTATGCAATATTCAGCATCTATACTTGGATACCTTTCTCTTTTTATCTTGGTATCTTTCTGAAGCCCAAAGAATTCTAAATTCTGAAATATCTGGCCCCAAGGGTTTCAGGTAAGGGATTGTGGACTTGTATTAATAAGGTTTTACGGTAATAAATCTGTGTATTTTTTACAGTCATCTGGATGTATGATGAGATGAAGGGCGTTGGGCCCCCACTGATGGGGGGTTGCGAGGGCCTGGGGAAGGGTGGGGCCGAGGGTATTTGGGGAGTAGTAGATTGGAGGAGGTTCCCGGCAGTCTCAGTTTGAATTTGTACAGCAATGTCACCTTTCTGTTGCCCCACCCACCCAAGACTTTAGGCTCCTCTACGACCCACAGACCCACCCTCCCTCACCCCACCAGCTTTAGTCCTGCTCAGGCAAGCACAGACCTTAGACTGGTGGCTTGCATGGCTCTGATTATTGCGGGGGGTTGTAAGCTCGGAGCCCTCCACAGAGGGGCTGTCTTCTGTAAGGGTGAGCCCTGGGCAGAACGGGCTGAAAGTTCGTGTCCAGTTCTGCAGATCAGGAAAAAGGGCCCAGAGGCCATGGATGGTATAGTTCCTTCATGGTCCCTATAGGATAGCGGCAGGGTCCTGCCCACTTGCCACCCACTCTTCTGAGTGGCCTCATTGGTTACTTGGTTTAAAAACTGACTGAGGGCAAGGGTCATGCTGTCCACATCTGTCCTGGACATCCATATACAAACCCTTGTCTTTTGTACCTCATTGCCTTCTGCTTGCTTTCTTCACCCTCCTCCAATATGGCTTCCTACAACATGACATCTGCAAGGGAACCTGGGGCTCCAGGGAGCAGGGGGCTGGTAGACAGAAGTGTCCCGAGGAGAGATGTCGATGTAGAATATCCAAACCTGTAGAGAATTTTTATGAGTTTATTTGAGCCAAACTGACAATTATCTGGAAGCAAGATCTCAATGCTCGAGAATGACACTTTTGCAGCTTCTTTTATGCATTTGGAATTAAGGAGAGAAGTAAGGAAAATGACATGAAACGGGAGGAAGCAAGGTATAGAATTAATTAACAAGATTATGTGCTCCCTTGAGGGTGGTTATGCCTCCAAGGGGTCTGCAAAAGAGGATTACTCTGGGATCAAAGGCGAGTTAATCTAGATGCATAGAAACAATGGACAGGGCTTGCTTAAGGCAAAGGTAAGCCTTTTACTAAAGAAGTTATATGCCTGGGGCATGTGTGACCACCCACCATGACCTGCCCAGGTAGGAATTAATGATCAGATCACCCTGTAAGGTTACCTTCCATAGAACCCATTTTTCATCCACAGAGGGGACACTTCTATACTGCCCCCCAAGACTTGGGGGGCCTTCTTCCCCTTTCCTGAGTCTTACTAAGCCCCTGCTGGAGCAGCCCCAACTCCGACTTTATATACTAGACAGAATCTACTGGCTTTCCAGCTGCCACAAGCACTGCCACCCTGACCTTCAGAAGTGTCTGCTCTGAAACTGGATTATGAGATCCTTGGCAATGGGGCAGCACTTCAACTTTTTAAAAAATCATATTTCCCTTAGAGGCTAGTTTAGTGTCTTGCCCATAGGACCATAAACCAGAAATAAAGGGAGCCTAGAGTATCCATACAAGTCCCTGATAATATGACATACTCACTGCTTCATCATGCTGCCCCCTCCACTGCGGTCCTGTGAGAGTCCTTCCCATCAGGTGTGCGCTGTGAGCTCTCTCCAGTGCACACCTCTCTACCTTCCACCCACACTCCTGGCACATATTGCCCTAAGTCTGGTGTACCTGCAAAACCTAAGGCGAGGAAACATGATTCAACCAGCACCCACAGCCAGATAGGAGGTGAACCCAGGGGTCCCGAGTCTAATACCATAGAGGGATGAACAGGCCCAGAAAGCATGGTGGTGCCCAACCCAGGCCTTGCTCCCACTCCATTTTTGTTTCCTGAGTAGAAATGGCTAGTCAGTCATCTCTGCTAAAGATGGGGGCTCTAGGCCTACCTGGACCAGCCCGGATGCCTGCCTCTCACCTGGGTTCCTTCCTCAGCCACTCCTGTCAGGAGAGAAGGGACGGGCAAAGGCAGAGGACATTCATCTTAGCCTTCGCTGTTCCCCTGGATGCCCCCAATAGCCAACACAGTCTCAAGTGGACAAAGGCAGTGGGGCAAATGAGAAGGGCCCCAGGAGCCCTTTGAAACAGAAGAGGGGCCTGCGAATCCAACAGGGGCTTTCCTCTCAAATCTCAGCCCCCACTTGCCTGGGAAAGAAATCTTCCCACCCAGCAGGGCACTGACTTTGTGTCCTGGGTACTGGTCCCCTCCTTCAGCCCAGACTGGGCGGACCCTGGCTCAGAACTAGAATCTCTACGTGCCCTCCACCCCTCACCACCACCCCCGCTCAAGAGGGCAGGATATCTTCCCATGGGTGGAGTGCTAAGCCAGACTTCTAGTCCTAAAGCCACCCTGATAACCTATCCCCCGACCTCTGCCATTGACATATATCTCACCTGCTGACCACCCTGGAGTATGGTCAACTTTTTTCAGGACCCCATACTCAGAGCCAAATTTTCTGGCTGCTTTGTGATTATGACTGAATGGATTAATTTATTAGTGGACAATAATGACTTGTGGGTATTCAATGAATAATATTAGACTCCATACCCACCAGAAGGCAAGGTTTTCTTACAAGCCACCTTTAGTGCAGCCTCACTCCCTGCATTTATCTACAGTTCCCACACCTGCCCTCCCTGAGGTCTCCTGGAACTCTCCAGAGTTCATGTTCAGCTGCCCTCCTGGAAGCCCTTTTAGACATTTCTGCTCTGAGGTCTCACGGCACCCATACTTGTGTCTCCAGGGTGCCATGATGAATAACACAGGGCATGCCCAGGCTGGCCACCGGAGGAGTGACAAAGGCCAGCAGGAAGGCTTAGCCTTTTTTTTTTTTTTTTTACCTCTAACATCCCAGAGAAGCTCACAGACCAAGATGGAAGCAGAAGAGTAACTGAGGGCACAGGCTGTATCACCTGTGTCTTTTTAGCTTCTTGTTACCCTTGAACTGAATCATAAGATCTGGAATAGAGATACATGAAATATTAGTGAGGCTGTGCTGAAATCCCTCTTCCCCTGGCAGTGGCTAGGGAGTATGGGTAGGCCGCAGGCTTCAAGGTGGCTCTGCCATCCAGGAACTAGCCTGGCCCTGCCTGGCCTAAATCAGGTGGGGATGGGAGGAGGAGGGGCCCAGAGCTGGTCCCCTCAGGGATTCTCCAGAGGGTCCTAAAGCACACAGCCTCCTGCTCTTTCCTGCCTTTGCACCAGGGGTGAGGATGCAGGGGGTCCTGTCCTAACTCCCCTGTCCCCCATCCAGCTTCCATCCTTCTGAACGGGAAGTGAGATGAAAAAAAGCCAAGCATAAAAGCATGCACTGTATGACTCCGAACATCCTACTGTATGATTTCATTTCTAGGAAGTTCACCAACAGACAAAACTGATGCCCAGCTAAAGTTAGGATAGTGGTTACCTGGGGGTGGGGAATAAGTGAAGGTGACCTGGGATTTCTGGGGGTGGTCCATTTCTTGTTCTGGATGTCCAGTTTGAAAAATTATTGGAGCTGGAAATTTATGATTTGTACATTTCTGTGTGGATGTTACATTTCAAGCACAGCAGAGACAGAACCACCAATATTCCTAGAGCCTGTAAGAGAGAGACCAGCCAAAAACCCACAATCAGACCTGAGGCTGACCCACTGGTCACCCTTACCCTGTCCAGCCAGGACCTCCAGACTCTGATTGTGGGGAGGGAGTGCCAGGGATGGGAGAAGAACCCAGTCTTGAACCCAGAGGGGAGACACAAGCCAGAACTATAACATCAGAAGGCACTCTGGAGGTCCTCTTTGCTAGCCTTTTAGCCCAAGGGTCAGTAAACCCTTGGGCTAAAAAGCATCAGTTATAAATATTTCAGACTATTCTGGCCACATATAGTTTCTGTCTACATAGTTATCTCTGTTTTCTTTTTTTAACCACTCCTTCTAAATTTAAAAACCATTCTTAGCTCTTGGGCCTTACAAAAAGAAACCAAGAGCCAGATTTGTCAGCCCCTGTGCGACCTGGCCCATGCTAGGCCACCTCTCTGGTACCTCTGACAAATGGTCCCCAGTGTCTGTGTAACAGGGATTACCTCCTCACCAGGAGCTGGCATTTAATCGTCTGCAGTTGAACTCTTGTGTCGGCTTCGTCAGCCTAAAAAGGCTGCCATGAGTTCCCCTGGATACATTTTCTGAGATCAGTCCTGAGAAAAATGCCCTAGCAGCCACCACTGTCGCTGAGTCCTAGCCCCTGACTGCCCTCCACTGCTACCCTTTTCCTGGTGCCCCTGGGACAGTGACACCTGAGGGCTTGTGTGTGCGAGCTGGGTTCCGGAGAAAGCTAGTAGTCCTCCTGCAAATAGGAGAGTGTGCTCGGTTGCTGGGGGTTGTGCGGATTGCAAGAGAGCTTAAATCCAAGCCTCCCATATATCCTGGAAAAGATCAGCTAAGTTTCAAAACATGATGGAATCTGAATAAAGGCCCTCTCCCAGCTGCCACTTGGGTTTGAAGAGAGGTACTTTAGAGAAGAAAGGAAGATAAAAGAAAATAGGTGTTGAACTTTACAGATCCTCATTCACTTAGGCATTCTTGAGAATGCGTGTCCATTCTATGTTCCTGGAGATCCCACCAGTTCCTTCATGATGCTCCTTCTAGCCTTCTCTCACCATCTTCTCCCACTTGCGCCCCCTTGCTCTTTCCTTCAGCTGTCCTCCCCACCTGGGCTCAGCTCCGCTGGGATAGGCAGGGACTTGATTTTTGAGCAGCCCCCTCTTCCCTCCATCTGCTCTCCAGCTCATTCCCCCACCCCCTTTCCGTGTGTGGGGTAGAACCTGCAGAGATGAAGAAACAGTCCCATCTGGAAGCTCAGTTCCAGTTTTTGTTGCTCAGATCTCCCCTACCCCATCCCGTGGCCTCTCAGGCTCTGCCATGACCTCCAAGGAGGCTCCCAGCTTGTATACTGGGAATCTACTTGTTAATTCCATAACAAATAACATCGCCAATAGGTGTCCCATCTTAGACAGCTCAGACCTGGGTTTCAACTCCCACCCCCTCTAGATATAAGGCTCTCAGAACCACTAGGATTACACGTGGTAGGCTATTTTTCACCACAGGATCCCAATCACTTGACCCTATTCTGAGTGAGAGAGAACAGGAGATAGGGGAGAGTTTCTTCCAAGCCCATCTACTATGGGACAGGAATATTGTGGCAGGTGATGAGAATACAAAGATAACCCCAGTGGGCACTGTTCCAATCACTTTACAGATGTCAATCCAACTTCACAACAACCCATGACAGGTGTGCTACTATCACCATTATTTTGCAGATAGGAAACTGCTGCACAGAGATGTTAAGAAACTAATTCAAGGTCACAAAGAGGGTAATTGAGAGTTGGGATCCTAACATAGCCTGGCGCCAGCCTCAGGAAAGAGTCTCCTTCAAGAGATTATGCCTGGGAAGAGACCTGAAATATAATTAGGAATTATGTCTGGGTGAGGCCGAGACCAGAGCCTTCTGGGTGGGAGCACGTGTCTAAAGATATAGAGGAAACAGCCTGGCGTGAGCGTGTCAGATTTTCATTTCAGATGGATGGTTCTGGTGGTTGCAGAATGGATGGAAATGAGGAAGGTGACGGGGTCAGATCTAAGATGGCAGGCACAGGGAAGGAGAAAACGGATTTGAGAAAATAAAAATCAGCAGGACTTGGCTCATTTACTTACTCAGCAGATATGTAGGGAGCATTCACTGTATGCTCAGCACTTACGACAAAGGACGTGTGTGTACGATGTGGGATGGCATATTTACCGCCCTTGCTTGGTGGAACTTACGGTTCATATGCAGGCCCAACTCACTGTATGCTCAGCACTTATGACAAAGGACGTGTGTACAATGTGGGATGGCATATTTACCGCCCCTGCTTGGTGGAACTTACGGTTCATATGCAGGCCCAGTGAGGGAGAGTAAGGGTTCCAGGGTGCATCGAAGGTTCCACTAGGTCAGGTCATGTTCCTCAGACCAAGGACCAATTAGTGAAGGGTGCCATCACTCCACTGGGTCTTGAACAGCATTTTACTTAAGAAAAATGGACCATATCACGGTGCCTGGAATGCCATAAGAGAAAGAACAATTTCAAGAAATTTTGTTTGTTACATACGTGCAAATCTGTATAGGATTAATATGTGCAATGTACTTCTTACTGAGGGTCAAGTAAAAATAGAAAAAAACAAACCTTGTAAAACCTTCCTGAAGGATGACCACACATCTACAACTCTGTACTCTTTGAAGGGACTGATCATGTCTCACTTTTTTTTTTTGGTTGATGTTCCTATAACATGGATAGACGAAAGTGGGTGGATAAATGGATGGACGAATCATAAGATGAATGGATGGAATAACAAAAAATCGACGGGTAATTGGGTAGGTGGATGGATGAATACATGCATGCATGGATAGGTGAATGGATAGTGAATGGAAGGATTATGGAGGGAGGGAGGTGACAATATCTACAGGAGAAGTTGATGTAGGGCATGCCGAGTCTGAGGTGTCTGAGGGGTCGCAAGACAGTGGAGATGAACACAGAAGTTAAGGTCATGGGAGACATCGGGGTTAAGACACGGAGGCTCTGCAGACAGCAAAGGGTACATTGGTTTGAAGAGGAAAGTTGGAGGCACACAAGTTCTCACGCAAGAGCCTTTGACTTCACGTCCACTCCGTACCACCGCGAGCAGAACCCTTCCTGGTTCTGAAGACACCGACCCCAAGAGCGGCCGCCACAAAGCCAAAGTCCTCCGTACCACAAAGACCTCTGGCTAGAAGGGGCGGAAGTGCACCGGAGCCCGGCCGCCGCACTCACTGCTCTTTTGGGTCCGTTTCTGAGTACCCATCTGTGCCTGGATGGTTAGAGCGCGGTTAATGCCGCTCAATGACTTAATTGATTCCCTTTTCGCTTGTTCTTACCAGGAAGCCTGTCTTATCTGGGGCAGCTGGATGGGCGCAGAGGCTCCCGACTGGCTTGGCACCTGGCGGTGGGGGGTGGGGGTGGGGACCATAGAGATGTAGTCCTCCGTCGGCCTAGACCGCACCCTCCCGAGTGTGGGTTAGCGCGCTCACGTTATCTTCGGTTGCCTGGGGCCGGGTGAGCGAAGCCGGCTCCTGAGGGCCGCGGGTCGTGCAAACGCGAGGGAGGTGAAGAAACGTGGCAGGACCTGGATTTGCACGCCGAGCCTCGAAGAGAAGACTGCAGCCTGGTTCTTCCCCCGCTGCCCTCGAAGGGCGGCTGTGAATCCGGACCCAGGGCCTTCGCGCCTTGAGGTGAGAAGATCCTGAGAGTGGGGAGCAAGTCTTCTCTGTAGGCCTGAGGGGGAAGATCGGGGTTGTGGAGTCTTGGGTCACCACGTCCCCCGCTCCTCAGCTTCGAGCTGACGCATCCACAACTGCCTACGGCATATTACGATGGCTGGCAATGCCTCTACTCTCAATCCTGTGCAGACCCTTCAGGAAGAAGCGGTGTGCACCACCTGCCTGGATTACTTCAAGGATTCCGTGTCAGTTGGCTGCGAGCACAACTTCTGCCTGGGGTGTGTGACCCAGCTGTGAGGTTAAAGACGAGGAAGGTAAATGGGAGGACAACGGCGACGAGGCGATGGGGGCCATCAGTGGATGGTACAACTCTATTCGAGGTTTTGTACCAGGGGAATGCTAACGAGTTGTTCGAGGGCCAAGAGGATGATGAACACAGTCGGTGACGGTGGCATAAAAAATCTGGACAACATGGACTATGTGTGGCACCTGGAGGGAGAAGAGGAAGATCGGGACTATTACCTGGGAGGTTTGAGACACGACCTGAGAATTGACGTCTACCCGCAAGAGACACTGGCAGAATACCATGAGGATGACGAAGAGCTGTACCTGCCTCCTTCCGCCCCGCCACTCCCCACAGTTCACCTGCCCCCAGAGCCGAAAGAGCTTCACATGTCTCAGCTTTCGTTTCAACTTGTAGCTGGCCAACATGGTCCAGATAATTCACCACTCCTCATGGAGGGAACTGGGGAATGATCAGGGCATCTGGTCCAAACACCAGGAAGCCCTGAAACTTCTGCGAGGTGGACAGAGGCCATCTGTGTGATGTGCCGAGAATCCAAGAGCCACAAAACATCGCAGCTTGGTGCCACTGCAGGAGGTAGTGCAGGAGTACAAGGTGAGAGGCCTAATTCCCAAGTAAGTTGGGTGTTTGAAAGGAGTGGAGAGGAAACCAGGGGAGCTGGGAAAGGTAGGTACTTACTAGTTAAAACTCTTTTTGGGGAAAGATGGGTGGGTAAAGTGGAGATGGGCATATTTGGACAAAGGAGACAGTGGCTGAGGTCAGTTGGCTTCCCCAGAGGAAGCTGAACAAAGACGAGACAGTCACCAGTAACTGACCACTGTTGTCATTCCTTTTCAATCTACCTAAGTATAAAGGGTATAGGTGACAGATCCCTAGTACTTATTTCCCTCTGATGTGAGTCCTGAGTCTATACCTGACCAAGCCTCCAGGACCTTTAACAGAGGAATGGAAAACCATAGTCCTTGTAGATAGTAGACATTTGGGACCTCAGAGCACAAGCAGTGTCAAAACAAGATAGGTGCTGGTAAACTGAAATGCCAGGTGTGAGTCCTAGATTAGTAGAGCAACTGGCCACACCCCAATACCAAAGTTTGGGGTTGTTTCCCCACCTTCAGTGTAGATTCCACTTTCCCTGTAGAGAAAGGCAGAGACCATAAACATTTTTGATGGTTTAGAATAAACCTCATGTGCTGATCACTTTGCAGTGGAAGGAGTGAGGGATTTAGGATCAGATGGCCTGGCTCTGCCACGTACTGTCTAATCTTGAGCAGGTTTCAACTTTTCAACTTTACTTTTTCCCTGGGCTTGTTAAGATTAAAAGAGATCATGCATGTGGAAGTATTTTATAAACCACAAGGCACTAAACAGATATTTGCTTTTTTATGTGACTTTCCTCTACTTTGTCTTCTTTGGGTTTTGATTTGGTTAATGCCTTGCTTTCTAGTTCCGAACATTAGAGAATTGTCTCAATGACAGTCAGCATGAATACTGTCATCTTTACCAGTCTCCTAGGTGGACTGCTAGGTGACTCCTAGCAGTACCCAAGGAAGGAGAGGTTGTCTCCAGGCCCAGAAAAGTCTTAACCTGAGTATTCAATAGCAGCTGCTCACATCTCAGTAGTGCTTTACAGTTTATAAAATATATTTCCTCATGTTTGCCTACAGCAGTGATGTTCAAACTGTGGATTTTGCCCAATTCATGGGTCTTAAAATAAATGGATCATGCCTAGCATTATTTTAAAATGAAATAGAATAGAAAATATCAGAGTGCATGGGGCATAGAAAGGGTAAGTATTGTTTTATGAAACTTATATGTACACATGTATACTCTGTCTCAAAGTAAAATGTATTGCTTACTCTGGGTTGCATTCAAATCACAAACAACACTGTCCTATAGGCATCATATATTAGATATTATCATCATCCTCCCCAACCCCCCATTTTACAATAACTTGGTAAGTGCACAGTTAAGACACAAATCTTAACTACAAATCACAGCTAATTCCATCATACTAATCTGACTTTAAGTACAAACCCAAGCACCAGGCTTTCCCTCAGGGTAATAATTAAGTTTGCCTACGGAAGAAACTATGTTCTATACTTCTGGGTTTTAGTACACTGAAGCTGAGGAAAGGAGGTAACCTTTCATTGCTCTGCTGGAATTTTCTGGGAAGGAATTGAAACCACAATTTTAATTGAACGTGAGTTGAAACAAGAGAAAAGACAGTCTTTTCAACTGAGAAGGCCAGACGACACTCATTTGAAACCTGGAACGTTATCTTTAAACTGATGGTAATTGACATATTCTTTCATTCCTTATACAGTGCATAGTTTTATCCCTTCCTCTCATGGATGAACGCATATTACAGTAGCATGATTTAGAGTTTTACGGAACAAAACTCATGATAACATTATAAGGAACTATTTTGTATGATGATTTATTTAATGTGTTACACATTGCACAGTTCTGGTTACAGTTTCTCTCGTTACATACTAATTCAACACAAATCTTTTATCTACTTTGGAGTGATCAAGCTTTTTAGTTTCAGGGGCAATGGGCAGGGAGTCATGACGCATCAGTGATTTTTAGGAATAGGAGATAAAAGTATTTCCCCTCCGTCCACAAATTATATCAGCATTTCAGGGTATGGGGAGTGGTAGTTTATAATATCATATTTACTGTTATAAAGTTAGAAAAAGTTACTTTCTAAGTGGGAAAGAACTCCTTGGCTAGTGGGAATAGAGATAGAGCAAGAAGCATTCAGCGTAAGGCCTATAATTAGTGAGGCGTATGACAGGTTGGGTAGCCACAGGAGATAGTCATTGTGGTATGGTGCCATTTATACTGCTATTTCTATCGCATATCCAGGACAGTTCTGTTGTTTTGAGGTCAGTGTTCTTTTTAAGTTTAATTTTGTATGAGAAGCTTTTTAGCCCTGAAAAGCTTACTTATTTACATCTTCCATTTTGTCTATCCCATGAGTTAGAGTTTGTCTTGACTCTTCAAGCTAGAATCAGATTATGAAAGTGAAATCATTTAGATTTTACCAAGGGCACCATTAAATGGTGTCAGGTTTTGGGCAGCAAATGGGTGTATAAAAAGAAAATGAAAAAAGATTTCACTTACTGGAGCTCAGGCATAACTGGATGCCTGGATGGCCGTGCACCCCGCTGCCACCAATAAAATAATCACTCTGCAGGAGGGATCAGATGCTTCCATCATCAGTACTCCCTGTTTTTGTTTTCTCCTTGAAGACAGATTGGACAGTATTGGAATATTAAAAGGAATCTTTGAAGGCCAGGGAAGCTTAGTATTAAATAGCTCTTTTAATTGCAAACGAGAAAAAAATGGAGAAATTGGTGAAACCCTGCATTCCGAATGCTGCCACAACTTTGAGAGGAAACTGAGGAATCCCAGAATTTCTTCGCCTACTTCTGCAGTCTTAACTATGAACTGATGACTGAGAATATCAATCTTCAGGTGTTAAAAAAATCAGCTCATCTTTCTGTGCTATTGGCTGAGATGAATCTACTGAAGAAAATTGTGCTTTGCTTATGATCACAATTAGGCTTTAAAAATTGAGGATGTGTTTTCACAAGCCTAGAATTTGACCACGAAAGAATATTTTTGAAGCTGTATCAAATGAACTGAATTGGGGGAGGAATTATAGGAGTATATGTTGATGGTGCTACAGCAATGGCATGTTTTAGATATGAATTTTTGGCAAAAACTGAAGAAAATTGGCATTCAAGATGTACTACAGCAGTCACCACCAACCATCAACTTCTAGCAGTCTGCCCATAGTCTACTGGGAATCTTCAGCCTTGCTGTCAGCATAACTATTGTGAAAAACAGTACATTAGATCTCAGTTTGCCTTGGTTTTTGAAGATTGAATGCTGTTCAGAGAGATTGAGGTTCCTTGATTGTCAAAGAACTGTATTCAGCTGAATTTATGGATAGAACTGATTTTGGAACACCAATGAAAAAGCTTAGTTCAACAATTCAAAAATTAAAACTTTGAGCGGAATTTAACGCATTGAAGCTTAAAATACACTGACCCTGAAATATCAAGGGGCAAACACCAACATCACTGCTCATATGAACTACTTTAAGCAAAACTTGCCAAAAATCCAGCTGCAGATAGCAAACCAAACTCATTTTTTAAAAATTTATTTTCTTGCTCAATCTTTTGAGGACCAGATTCATGAATATTATTTCAAGAAAAAAAATGAAATATCCAAACTATTTTGGGTGATATGTTCTTGACCTTGTTCTTAAAACCCACCTAGGGTAGCTTTGGGGAAGAATGTGTTCCACACTGATGTTCCATCCTCACTGGAAGAACGTCAAGAGGATTTTGTGGAACTCAAAAAGTCTTAATTGTTTTTACTTCCAGATAAATACTCCAGAAAAAGTTGGATCTAAAATGTCTGAAGAGATGAGAAGACATCATTCTATTCATTATTCCATATTTTTCTTACATCTTAGATGTTTTTAATTTTTTTGCTATATTTAGCTGCGGGGAGAAGACAGTTTAAGAGTGTTGTTAAAGCACCTTGTGTTGTTGCATCTTCTAAACCACCGAGGAAAAAACGGCTTAAATGTGACATATTTATCACACCATTTGAATAAAGTTTGCCTTCCAAAATTACCATTTTTAAAATTAATTTTAGTCATGATACTTATTTTTGAAAATTTAAATATCATTAGAGGGAGAATGTGATATTTTTAGGTATATGAAAAGTAGAGGTGTGGGTTACAATATGTTGAGAAAAACTGGTATATCCATATCCACCAGATGCTCATCTGCTTATTGAACATCTTCCTTACCAGGTTCAGCTGTTGACCACTGTGTCACAAATCAGACTGTTTAAACTTGCTCCTCGACTCCTGTGGCTGTAGCAAGACCTCATCTTCACAGAATTGCCACACGTCTGAAATCCTCAACTGCATCTGCACTATGACCTTAGCTCTTAGCCTTCAGGGGCAGTTAAACACCCTCCTTTAATCTGCCCTTCAGCTGTATGGAGGCCACTGCTCTGACGACTCCATTTTTTTCCTTCCCAACTATGAGACACTTGCTAGCCTTCCTTGCTATCCCACTGAGCCTAAACCTCATGAATAACTGGGCATGAATAACTGATCCATGTTGTGGTCTAGACCAGGGTTTCTCAGCCTCAGCACTATTGACACTGAGTGAGGTAGTTCTCTGTTGTAGGTAGGGGGGTCCTGTGCATTGCAGGATCTCTGGAATGTACCCACTAGATTTTTTTTTTTTACTTTTTAATTAAGTTTATTGGAGTAACATTGGTTAATACAATTATATAATTTTCAAGTGTACATTATCATTTGACATCTGTATATTCTATTGTGTTTATCATCCAAAGTCCAATTTCCTTCAGCTACCATATATTTGATCCCCTTTACCTACCTCACCTTCCCCCTGCCCCACTATATTTGACCCCCTTTACCCAGTCTACCTCCCACTCCCCCCACCTTACTAGTAACCACTAATCTATAGTCCTCTGGTGACCACTAACCTATAGGCCATGTCCATGAGTCTCTGTTTGTCCTGCTTATTTGTTGCTTTTAGGTTTATATCCCACATATAAGTGATATCATGTGATTTTCAATTTTTTCTGTCTGGCTTATTTCACTTAGCATGATTATCTCAAGGTCCATCCATGTTGTTGCAAATGGCAGTATTTCATCTCTTCTTATGGCTCAGTAATATTGTACTCACTAGATCTAAGTAGCACTTCTCCACCGGTTGTGACAACAAATATCTCTAGACATTGTCACATGTCAGGTAGGGAGGGTGCAAGATCTTTCCTGGTCAAGAACCACTGGCCTAGACTCAAGGAAACTGGTCATATCCACAGACGTGCCTTACTAGCCTCACTTAGGCCCTGTGGCCAGTGCCTGGCATAGGTGTTCAAAAGCATTCAGTGGAAGAATAGCCTCACCTAGGTGAACCTTGTTAAATGTAGTCTTTTTTTAAAAAAATATTTAGAAATATATTTATTTTGTTGGAAAAATAATCCTTTTCAAAAAACTGTACATGTTTAATATTTAAAAACAATTGTATGTGATACATTTGCATTGCTTAAAATGCAACCTATTATTACATTATTAAATTAAAATTTAATAATATTCAAAAGGAGAGATTCTCCCCTTTGCTCTTAGTTGGCGAAGTACATCATCGGTGGCTGTTTCCCTCTGGAGGAAATGGGTTTGTCCTGAAGCCTCAGATCTCATCCGGCTGGTACTGTTCCTTCTGCAATATAAAACAATTAAATCCTGCAGTTCATGGACTACTTCCTCCCAAATTATTAATTTACTTCCTCCTCTTTGGGGCAGAAACAGGAATGGGAATCCAATCAGACATTTCCCTTCACTTTCTCTCTATGGATGGTCAACATTTCTGCTGACTTGAGAGCTCAGAGTCCTGACTCATATCACATGACCATATTTCTGTCCTGGCTTTTCAAAGAGCAGGTTGTGTCTTGGTGCCTCTCTGCTTCTGTAATTGTCAGTCATCACTGTAGAGTAGCCAGCAGTTGTACTCAGCCTCATCCTTGGTCTGGAACCCCAAGAGGGTCTGGAAAGCTTTGTCACTGAGTATGGAGCCTGAGTACAGGGCAGGGGGCCCGGAGTGTTTATCTATCATATCCTAAATCAATGTCCTGGGGAATTGGACAGACTTCTGCTGTAACCAGTATGAACAGTGACTGTTGCTCACTTTTCCAGTGTTGAAGCACAGGTGAGAGTGACTGTCCCTCCAGTGGACACGGTTAGTGAGGGCTTCTGAGTCACCACAGCAGGCTTCTAAGACACCAGAGCCTGAGAACTGGACCCTGTGGTAGCTCTTATGCGCAGATCCCACGCTCAGACACGCTGGTGTGCAGTTTGGGTGTTTTTTGGAGTTTTAGATGTTCAGCTTATTGTTGTTTCAAGGGGAGAGATCTGGGAACGTCTCTCACTCCTCCATGTTTAATTCAATCCTTCTAAATGTAGTCTTTTAACATCAGTAGATAAATTGATACGTCCCAGACTTCTCCCAGCTCTTGGCACGCAGATGGCAGGGTCAACAAGCCTTTCTTAAACATTAGAGCTGCCTATGTTACTGCCATTGGACTATGACTGACAAAGGAATATATGAAATCAAGATCTAGAAATAATGAGTATTAGAAGGCAATCACTCTAGTTACTACTCAGTTTCAGCGAGGCCATAGGGTGGTCTCTTATTTTGTTTTTTTAAGTATTATGCAGAACTAACACATAAGACCAAAGCCTGTCTGTTCTTATCAGAGCTGCGGTGACCCCGGGCTGATACATATTAACATCAGGCCCTAATGTACTTCATGAAAAGCTAAGGCTCCTCAGCCATTGGCCATCAACCTCTGGCCTCTATGCCATACCTCCTGGAACTTTTATAGAACCTACAGATTCTATACTATTTCCCACCCCCAATCCTGACCCTGTCTAAAAGTTACAGCGAAGTTATTGCGAGTACTTATTGACTGATAAGATGGGATTACAGAAGGGGAGGCAGGGATTCTGACCCTCTACACCAGGTCTAGAAGGACTTTCTGCAGTGATGGATGTGTTCTAGATCTGTGCTCTCCAACACAGGAGGTACTACTAGCTACATATGCCTTTTGAGCTCTTGAAATGTGGCTAGTGCAACTCAAGGACTGAATTTTTAATTTTATTTAATTTTAATTGATTTTAAATAGTCACGCTTGGTGGCTATCAAATCATATTTAACTGTAGTTCCATGCAAAGGCAGGTTGAATTCTGGTCCTTTCTGAGACCCTAAAGGGTAGTAGCACATCGAAAGGGAAGATGAAAAAAAGTAAGACAACTTTCTTTTTCTAATCAAGGGAGGTAGGCTGCAGGGTGATAGTTTTAGGCATAAAAGGAGAAAATATTTGAAAGAGGGCTTTCTTGTATATTTTTTTAATCTGACCAAAACGGCCTTAAGCCAGTTTCACTTGTAATCCATGTAGATCACAAGTTGGGGAGTGTGATGGGAGAAACTAATGGAAATTAGCTACAAAAGAAATTGTATGACCCCCTTCCCAGAAACAGCTGGGGCTATGTCCTCAAAATATAAGGTATAAACAAAGTTTTATTTGCTGCCTGACTTTTTGAAAATGGGGTGTGGGCAGAACCTAGTATTAAAGCAGGTGAGTTCTTCCCTTTCTCACTTCAAAGCCGTCCTGACAGAAGGTGGTGAGGAGTCTGTGGAGTCCTAGAAAGGAAAGCAGTTTGTGCTGGCATTGTTCATGAGACAAGTGAGAGGTGCTAGGAATGACAGGGCTGAAAAGGAGACTCTGACAGCTCAAGGTGCTAATAATTTAACTTTCCTGGGCTTGGGGAAACAGCTCATCTCTGCATGTGTAGGTGCGACAAGGATCCTGTTATCGGGAGACCTGCAAAGAAGGCAGGAAATGGCCCTCTAAGTTACTCCTTTTCTCCTCACCGCTTCCCCTCCTAAAGGGGTTGGATGGATACCTCAGGGATTTGAATTAGAGAACAAAGAGGCTTATTCCGCCATAGCCCCCCTACTGAAAGTCACACTTATGTCTTCCTAGCCTTTTCCCTCATCCCAGAGGACACAGCTCCAGGGCTGGCCTGAACCTTCTGGTTGACAATTCCACTTGGCACCCAGTGCCCAGCAGGGCCCACAAAGATTAAGGTGGTCCAGGTGGCCTGGAAGAGGATCCCTGGAGGCCACACCCCTTTTGTCTGCTACTTCCTAGGCACAGAGAATCCCCTTTCCCCATGCAGCAAAGGATGGGATTTCTCAGCAGGCTCCCACTACGCAACCCAACTGTGAGCAGGGAGGATGTCTCCTCTTTGGCCCTCCTACCTGTGGTAAGCTAGCCAGCCTCAAGGATCCATGTCAACGTATTTTCCCAACCTTGGTTCAAAGAAATTCTATTCCTGGTAAAAAGCTCAGAAGAGGCACTTTGGGTCAACTTTTATTTCTCCCTACCACCTAATGTTGCTTTAAATCCTTTAACAAGGCCAGAAGCGTGCCTTCTCCCTGCACTTCTGAGAGTCCTGCCTGGATTATAGCCCTCTGCCTGGACGATGCCCACTTCCACAGCCTCTGACTGCCCATCTGCTTAAGCACCCAAGAATCCCACAATCCATCTCCCAGGGAAGACCTAACAATACCTTAGGATGTGCTTTCTGGGGGGCTGTTAGATCTATTTCTGCCTATGATGGGCACTGAATTTTCTTCAAAAGACAAAAAAAAGGCAGTGTGATTTCTTTGTAAGATGTTCCCAGCACTGATTTAATGCCATACTCCCACCTCTCACTAGGAAGAATGGAACAGAACCTGTAATTATATCATGTTTCCTTACCTTGTCAACCTTTTTGAGTGTAATTCTTTAGGCCTCAGTCATTAAATAGGGAGGAGAGGTGGACCAGTCCTCAGCCCTGCCCTTCATGGGACATTCGTGACTGTCCTAGAAACTCTCCTTCAAAGTCCAGCTTCGGAACTCTTCTGTCTTATCTTACTCCTCTGACCCCAGCCTCCACTGTGGCAACAAATGCCTTTGGCAAACTCAGGTCTAGGCAGGAGAGGGATGAGAATCCTAAAGAGAACACCCTAGGTTCTCAGGACAAACTCTAGATTCCGCAGCAGTCAGTTCCTTCTGGAATAGGGCTCCCTGTGCACCTCGGGTTCCGCTCTCTCCTCCCCTCTAGAAAACTTGCATGCATACCACTTGTACACCTCCTCCCACGCTGATCCCTCTTCTGGGAACACCGTTCTTTCCTCCTTCCAGTTAGCTACGTGCCCTTTACTGCTCAGCCTGAGACTGGCCACCAAGATTAGAATCCTCTACCTCTGTCTGGTGCTGGGAATGCAACATGTGAGCAGAAACAGATCAGTCCCTGTCCTCAGGGTACTCAGAGGAGGGCCCTAAGGGCTCCAAAGGACAGCAAATTGAGCTAAGTGCCTGGGAAAGCCCAGCAACACTATCACCACAGGGCATGAAATAGGAGCCTGACTGAGACCTGAGGGTCCCTGATGAGTAACCTGAGACCTTAAGGAGGCTTAGGTTTAATTAAGAAAAGGGGGGTGGGATATGGTAGGCCTTCCTTTCTCTCAGCTCCTCACCTACCACCACCCACAATAGCCCTCACCTGAGCATTCAAGGGAAGACCTGTCTCACTTCTTGAATGGCGGCAAGAGGGGATGGAGGCCTCTGTTCCTTGGAGAAGGGGTCATGGGCCTCTGGTGGGAAGCTCAGGGTGCTGTCCAGAAAAGGAATGGTGAGCCAGACTTCTTTAGAAGAACTTCTCCAATCTCTCCCTCGGAATTCTTACCTTTTGTGGAATGGAGGTGGTGCCCCTGGAGACTTGGAAGAGGGGGCAGCCCAGAGGCTCCAACAAGAACTGCTCTAGCTGAACTTCTCATTAGGAGTCATGGGGCCAGGCCCAACCCTGACAGGTTCTGCCTACAGCAGTGTGGTAGGATGGAGGAGGCTCTGCAGACAGCTCAAGTCTCCCCAGAAGGTTGGTGCGACCTTCAGCAGGCTTCCACCTCCAAGAGGTTGGAGAGAAGATGCTTGGGATGAGAAGGAAGAGGACTGAAAGCCTGGCCCGGGCAAGTAGTAGACTGGCTAGAGATGCAGCTGATTCTCTGATGCACCCTGCAGCTGAGAGACGTCATCCTGCTAGAAGAGGCTGGGCTCCCCTTACTGACTTGAGAGTGAACCCACAATTCCCTTTCGAGAGGAGTGAGGAGTCCAGGCGGGCCCCTGACCCTGGCCAGGCAGGGCCTGGATGCCTAGCAGGGAACCATGGGGCCCCTGAGAGAAGCAAGTGTGGGTGGGGCTCAGCTCCAGCTGGGGCTGAGTGGGAAAGGCCGCCCCTACACCCGAAGTGGTCCCCAGAGTTGAGGCACCACCTCCTTCGGCTCAGGAGGTGTCATTGTGGCCTGCTGGCATCCCGTCTGAGAAAGAAGAGGCTGGCAGTTGTTGGAGGGTTTGCAGTGGAAGCCTGAATCCTTCAGGCTCTGGCTGTCTGGCAAGTCCACTGTGCGCCACTTCTCCCTCCTCTCCGCTGGCATCACCAGCTCGGACTTGGTGGGGTCCAGGACAAGACCCAAATTCCTTCTTGGGCCCCATAGGAGAGGACACTGCCAGAGTCATCTCAGGGTGAGGGACCCATGTGGGGAGAGGCCTGTGGACCAGTGGGAAGCGAAAGGCATCTACTGAGGTCACAGTCCAGCTCTCTGGAAATGATGTGGGACAAGACAGGGAGGGAGGGTCAATCCTGAGAACCGTTGGCTTCTGGAAAGGGGCCTGGCAGTGTAGAATGGTCCCATCCTTGAGCATTTGTGAGGGACCTCGGAGGCTTATTTTAAACCTGGACTCCTGGTCCTACCCCAGGGATGCTGATTCCACAGGGGCTCCCTGGGAACGGAGCCAGATGAGGGGGAAAATGTAATAATGTGACTGAATTTTGATGTCTTTAGGGAGTGGAGGTAGGAGGTGGCTGAGCAAGTGCTGGAGGGCAGAGAGAAAATCCTTTGCATGTACAGGCCACCAGCCAGGAAAATCCTTAAGCAGCACATCTACACACCCAGATGCATGGAGTCACTGGCCTGACTTGAGTCATAGGCAGCGAGCTGATTCTGGGGTGGGTGAAGGCACGGACTGCAACCATGGGAGAAACAAAACATGCGGGTCAGGGTGGAGTGCAGTGATGGAAAAGTGGAAGGACAGCCAGTTGGGGGTGCCAAGGAGGCAAATGGCATACATGCGATGAGTCATCAGGCTGTGAAGGAGTTCAGTGGGAACAGCCTGCAAGACTCCAAGAGAGCAGGTGCTCTAAAGGTAGGGATCATGGCCTTCTCCACACACCTGGGTGGCCACAGTCCAAGGCAGTTTTGCCACTGTCCCTCACTTAACCTCTGCCTTCCTTCCTGCAGGCCTTCCAGCACATATTGCCAAGGTCCTCCCCCAAGGCTGTGAGGCGCTCCACCTCCATCTCATTGTTTGGTCCTCAGTTTCCTCAACAATCCAGCTCTGACATTTCCCCCCGCTCCGACCGGAACATTATTCCCTCCTCTATCCAGGGGTCTCTCCCACATCTCCTTATTTCTGCTCAGATCTGCCCCCCACCTCCCTTCTCCCAGCCTCGCCAAACTCCAAAACACAGGTCCCATCTGTTTTGTTCACTGTTGTATCCCCAAGACCTAAAACCGAGCCTGGTCCCCAACAGGTGCTCACTCAGTAAGTCTCATGCATTTCCCCTGCCAGACACTGCTCCAGACACTTTATCTGCCTTAAAACATTTACTCTCCACAACACCGTGAGGTGAGTCCTATAATTTCCAATCTCATTTCATGGATGAGAAACTAAATGTAATATGTGTTACAAACAAAAATATAAATACTTACGTGAAATCCCCCTTTTATTTTGCATAGATGATAGCGGCTGCTATCCTAAGATGTGCCCCCCCCCAAAAAAAAAATTTGAGCGGGGGCTGCCAACATTGTCTCTTATCAGGGATGTGCGGGAGTGGGAGGCACTACACATTCACGGCTCAAGCGGTTTAAATGGAGGCCGGAAGGCAACCAGGCGGCCACATTCTACTGTTTCTCGGTCGAGGGCACCTAGATCCGAGAGCTGGTTAGGCCTGGGGTCCCCAGAAGTCAGAACCCGGAGGCTCTTCCTCTCGGGGCCTTTCAGTCTCCACGAGAGCGCTCCGCGCTCAACAACCTACAGACCGATTTTTCGTTCATCTCGGTTTTCCGCTGTCACCCATTGTTGCCTTAGTCCTGCGTGGATTAACTCCTTCCGGACATGGAGTGCCTCAGCCAATACCATAGGAGCACACACCTCTAGAGGGAAGAACCGCCCACCGCGCATGGGAATACCTTAGGGCTAATTAGTTCTCCAAGGCACAGTTTATTAAAAATGTAGTACCGTATTTCATATTGCCCACGGTTACTCACAGTGGCGACCTCGAAATCAAGCTCCCTTTGTGTTGCCATCCGAGCCGCCAAGCGGAAAAGGCGGGGCTCGCTCTGTGACGAGTGGGGGCAGTGAAGCCGCTAGGCGATCCTCCCTGGAATTTGCCATGCGAGTCCCCGCTTCCTCTTATAAATCACGCCCAAGTCAACGTTTGAGGAATCTTTAAACACGCGATCCTGTTGGTTTTAGAATGTATTTGTACGGCGCTGCCATATCATGTTGCGTGGCACGAGAGACTAGGAGGCCTAGTTTCACTTCGCCCTCTGCGCTTTGTGGCGCCGCCATCTTGTGCAGAAGTGCATTATGGGGGCTGCCATTTTGCTTGAGAGGGCGGGTATTTCCGGTTCCGGCAGGGGGCGGCTCTTTCTTTTCTACTGCGGGGCCGTGGCGGGAGCGGTTGTGCTCCTTGTCTCTCTGAGCTATCCAGGTCCATCCTCGTCGCTTCGGCGACACCCGCACCCGCCGCCGCCATGACTGAGCAGATGACCCTTCGTGGCACCCTCAAGGGCCACAACGGATGGGTTACCCAGATTGCTACTACTCCCCAGTTCCCGGACATGATACTGTCCGCCTCTCGAGGTACGAGCTGGGGTGCGGGCAGAGGATTGGAAGATAACGGGGTTGCACGCGTCGCGTGGCTGGGTCACTGGTACGCGTATTGACAGCCTAGAAGGCTAGATGTGAGTTGGGCATGCGGACCTGTGCCTAGGCCTCAGCACGGATGCGGACGAGACATAGATTAGCCAGCCCATGGCAGCCAGGAGAGTTGCAAGATTGGGGGCTTTTATTTTCTTGCTCGCCTCTCCGCAGGTGTGTTTAAGTGTGCCCAGGAGCCAACGGGTCGGGCGGGGCGGTGATGACACCAACATGCCATCTGAGTGCCCATGTTGAGACGCAGAGGCTGTTTCTGAGCTGCCGCCCGGCCCTATGCTCAGTGAGAAGTGAGTGGACTCCAAAGGGACCGCATAACTCCAGTCTCCCCGCTGGACCGAGCTTGCCTTTTCTGTTCTCGGTTTTCTTATTCTCTGCCCCTGACTGCGTTTGGAGGATTCTTTTTGACTTCCGTTTGCGCTCACACTTAAATACCGTGTGAGGCTAGCGCTTAATGGGAAACCTTGTTGAATTGCGACATTTCAGTGATGGCGTTCAAAGTAAAGCGACTTGACTGATTCCAGCACTTCTGGCAGCCCTCTGCAGTAGTCCTAAGAGGTGCACATCTAGTTCTCCCACACCCAAGCTGCTATGTTTTGCATTAGACGTTAGATAAAGCTGATGTAGATGTTGAATTGGTCTGAATCTCAAAACAGGGCTTCCATGATCTCTGGTAAAGTTAAAGTCTCACCATACAGCTTAGCTCTACTTGACTGTGCTTGAATAGTGATTCACTTGGCCTTGGCTAGTAATGCAGTTCCCCTCTCCACTTAACTACCTTTAATTTGTTAGATTGTAAACCTAGCAATGACCTTGAGACATCCTGGATTATCCAGTAGGTTGGCAGGTGGGCTGTGGGGTTCCTCACTGTGTTTCCTTTTCTGTTTTACTTACCCTTAGACAAGACCATCATCATGTGGAAGCTGACCAGGGATGAGACCAACTATGGCATCCCACAGCGTGCTCTGCGGGGTCACTCCCATTTTGTTAGTGATGTGGTCATCTCCTCTGATGGCCAGTTTGCCCTCTCTGGCTCCTGGGATGGAACCCTTCGCCTCTGGGATCTCACAACGCAAGTAGCTGCTCACTTAGCTTTGGGGCACTGGGGGAGAGCTGGGCAGAAATGAGATAGATACTCTTGGGAGGTGGTTTCCGAGGACAGTCAGGTCCCTTGTGGGAATTGTAAGCAGAGAGTACCTGGAGAAAAGTGTTGTGTTTATTTGGCCTCCCTCGTTGCTTTTAATTAGTCAAGCAGAATCGCCGAGGACAAGGCTGGTTGAGCAGTTTTCCCAGATACTGTGGTTTGGAGTAGGTGAGAGTTTGAACATGGTTCTGTTTTAGAAGCTCAGTCTTTGGATGGTCAGGCATATGGGAGGGTCCTGGTGATGACAGATGACATTGTCAGCCAATCCCCATGTGGGAGTGAGGACATGTCCTGCAATTCTGAAAGGATCTTCTGGCATATTCTCAGCCAAGGGCCTGCTGTCATCAGAACCATGTCTAGGGTTGTGAGTAAATGCACCTCCACTGGGACAGGAATAAGGCCAAGGAAACTGTCTGTGGAAGAACACTTGCAGCCTGTTTAGAGAGTGACCAAGTCCTTCCTCTCAGGGGCACCACCACACGCCGATTTGTAGGCCATACCAAGGATGTGCTGAGTGTGGCCTTCTCCTCTGACAACCGGCAAATTGTCTCTGGCTCCCGAGATAAAACCATCAAGCTGTGGAACACTCTGGGTGTATGCAAGTACACCGTCCAGGTAAAGTGGAGGCACAGGTTGAAAGTTCTCTCATCCTTAACTTTGGTGTAATGTGGTGATTTCAAGCTTCTGGAATCTGAAGGGATTCCCTTGATCTTGAAGGTTTGGGTTCAGGGGTGGGAATACAAGGTTGTCATTATAACCCAGTGGAGGGGTGGGGTGGAGGGTCTAGAGATTCATGGGACAGGTGGTTTCTCAGTTTCCTTTCTGTCCTCTAGGATGAGAGCCACTCGGAGTGGGTGTCTTGCGTTCGTTTCTCACCCAACAGCAGCAATCCCATCATCGTGTCCTGTGGCTGGGACAAGCTCGTCAAGGTGAGCTTTGGGCCAGGGTATAGGACCTTTGTCAACTGGAGTATGTTCCTGCTCGCTCTTTTGAAAGCTTTGCTAAATTTACTTCTTTTTTCTCTTGCCAGCTGGTCTGAAGTAGCTAATTGATGCGCCCGAGTCCCTTTTAAGGCAACATACAGAGCATTTGTTACTTGTTTTAATCCTTATTTTCTATAAGTGGCCAAGACAAATTCTTTAGCCTTTTTTGGGGGTTACTGATAGAATAAAAAGTGGCTACCCTATCCAGGAATGCTTTTAAACAAGATTCTGTGCCCTTTTTTGTTTGATTTGAGCCCTCCTGGCACTTACGGATCTAGAGCCAGGTTCTTTATGTATGACATCACTACCCCCTATTTAGGTATGGAACCTGGCGAACTGCAAGCTGAAGACCAATCACATCGGCCACACAGGGTACCTGAACACTGTGACCGTCTCTCCAGATGGATCCCTCTGTGCTTCTGGAGGCAAGGTACTCATGGGCCAGGAGTCTCTTACTGGGTGAAAGACATTATCTTAGAATGCATAAGACAAAGTGGAAGCAATCCAAGAATAAATGTTTCTGAAGATCACTTTCTGAAAATGACAGATAAGGCATACTATTTAAAAGATTATCTTCTAAAGCTAGTTTTTTGAAACTATAGGTGAGATTAGGATTCTGTTTTCAGAACTGATCATAGTGATTTATATGGAAGTCAGAGAAGAGACTCTTGGTAGGGTTGACGAAGTGTTGTGCCTTAAAGGAAAGGTAACAGAGGTTATACTGGTACTTGAGTTATGAGTTTTGAGTAAGTTCAGGGTACAAGTGGAAGGTGGGGTTAGTTAGGAATTAAGTAGAATCTTAAGATGCTTGGCATTAACCTCTGGAAGAGGTCACATTTTTCTGACTCACCTTTCCTGTCTGCCTAGGATGGCCAGGCCATGCTGTGGGACCTCAATGAAGGCAAGCACCTTTATACGCTTGATGGTGGGGATATCATCAACGCCCTGTGCTTCAGCCCCAACCGCTACTGGCTCTGTGCTGCCACGGGCCCCAGCATCAAGATCTGGGTGAGTAGGTTGCAGTTGAGGCCAAGTACTTGTCTGTACTCTGTGAGCACTGGCTGCCTTGTGGTTTCCTGATGTGTCTTCTACTCACTGCTTGGATTCAAACTTGTAAATATCTGCTGTCAGGTTGTCACTGGAAACCCAAGAAGAGCTAGTCAAAACTTACTGGGATTGGGGTTTGCAGTGGTTGGGAGATCTTTGCCTACTAAAAGGGATGGCAAATTATAGCAGTTTATTCAGCCTCAGCAGAGTTGACGTTTTGGTCTTGATAATTTGGTGGGGGGAGGGGGCAGTGATGCGCATTTTAGGATTTTAGTAGCATCCCGGGTCTTTACTTTCCACTAGATACCTATAGCAAACCTTCTCTGACCACGAAAAATGCCTTTTAGGCATTGCCACATGGGGGGTGGGAGTGGGGCAAAAAATATCCTGTTGAGGTCACTGAGTTACAAATTAAAAGGGTTTCGAAAGGGGGCCTGTTTAGCGTCAATGGCATTAAAGTGCTAAAAGTTTCCTCATCCTGATTTTATTCCTTCCCCAGGACTTGGAGGGCAAGATCATTGTGGATGAATTGAAGCAAGAAGTTATCAGTACCAGCAGCAAGGCAGAGCCACCCCAGTGCACCTCTCTGGCCTGGTCTGCTGATGGCCAGGTAAGTGGGTGTGTCTTCAGGTGACTTGGCTTCTACCTTTTTTCTGTGCTTAGTGTGTCTTATTTGCCAGTTATAAGACCAGCATCTTTGACATAAAATGACAGGATTAGCCAGGATGATTTGAGAGGTCTTAGTCAGCTGTGCCACTGAACACAGTACCTATGTCTGCATTATGGTCTGGAGGGCAGTGGTTACCTGTCTTCAGTTAACACTTTGAATACCTTGACCAGTTTATAAGCATATGAATCCTTTTAGCTGTTGCTGCTTCTAGGAATACATAATCACCCATAACCAGGTAGTCGGAAATAAGGGCCAGCTTTGTTGAGCTGGTGGGACTGCAGAGTGTCATGGCTCTGACCTATCACTGTCATTTCTCTGTTGCAGACTCTCTTTGCTGGCTACACAGACAACCTGGTGCGAGTGTGGCAGGTGACCATTGGCACCCGCTAGAGATAATGGCAGAGCTTTAGAAATAAAAAACTGATTTTCTGACTTGTAGAGTGTCTTTCTCTAAGAAGCAAAAAAAGCCGCTTCCTGTGCTGTGCTGCGTCCAGGTTCACATGTCTCTTCCATTAAAGACCTGGCAGACGAAGCATAGGCCAAGACCAGCTTTGCAGGGAAAAGAAATTGTCAGCCTGTGTTTAATTCCCTCGTCACACTGTCCAATGTTTCAGTCTCAGGGCCTCCTTTAAACCTGCAGAGATTGTTCCTCAAGGAAAGAGACTGATTATTCTACAGGGGCTACAATCAGTTTAGATTTAGCAGAATCCTCAGGTCCAATTCTCAACACATAGGAATTGAACAAAGATGCATCATTCCTCCAAAGGGAGTTACAATGCAGGAAACAAATTCATCAGGTTAGTGCAGTCTACATTAAGTTGGGTCTCTTGTTAAAATACACATTTTTTTATTTAAGGTAAGGCAACTCAAGAGAAGAATTGCTGCTTGATGGCAGTTCCTTTTTACTCCTTCCATAATTAGGACTAAAAATTGTGGAGAGTGGACTGGAGGTGTTCATAAGTTGTTGAAGTGTAGTCTGCATTTCATTTCCTCCTCCCTTGACTCCTAATGGTAATAAGGTCTCTCTGGCTTAAGCTTCAACTTTATGGGATTTCAACTAGAAACACTTGTGTAAAAAAATATTTCGGTATGTAATGTTCCTAGGTCCTGGGCTTCCTTGAGAGCTACGGACTCAGGAAAACTATAGCCTTAAAGCCTCAAAGCGCGGAGTCTGAAGAGTGCCAGTTAAGTAAACTGGGTAGGATCTATGTCCAGTCAGTGCTCACCAAACATGACGAGTACAATCTCATTTACCGGAGGGAATGGCTTACTGTGGAAGAAATAAAATGGCTTGTAAGTTACATCCTTAGTTTCTGTTCACCTAAAAGGAATGGACGCCACAAAAGAAGCAAATAAACTTTATTTCCACAACACAACCCAATTTCCCTTTTCCCCAGGAACATAAATTGACCTGGGCCATCAGGGCGCAGGACAAGAGCTGATAAGTGACAGAAGGCAAGGGGTTACTAGAAAAATAGATTATACCCAAGGCTCTCCTGGGGACCCAAACCCGTTTCCAGGTTCCCCATCAGGGGTCACCAAGTGGAGGGAACTTAAAGACATGAGAAGGTGGAAACCGACAAGGAACTCCACTCAACAAGGGAAAGGAGCCTGGCAGTGAAAAGGGTGAGGTGAGCTTTGCTCCTAGATGAGTGCTGGGGAAGAAAATAATTTATTGGGGGATGTAATGATATGTAGTTTCAATCATGTCGACCATTCCAGATCTCTTACTGAAGCTAAATTCTGGCCAGTCTATGGAGGTAGAAATTGGGGATTGAAAGGAGGTTTAGAATCCCTTATTCCCCTGGCGAGTAGACGTTTTTTATATATCCAGCTCTACCCTTTGCGCAGCCTGCCTCCCCCGAAAAAGGTTCCAAATCCCTTAGCCAAAACTTGTATCAGAAAATGGAATTGGTATGGGAGTGGGGGTAGTCATGAGTCTTGCCCAAACCCTCTAGCCTGGCAACTAACTGACATGAAGGCTGAAGAGCAGGGGTGGGGAAAGGGAAGTTCATGAAGTGACGTATCCCCTCCCCTACTCAAACGCAGGCCCTGGGCAGACGGAGGGAGGGAAGACCAGGCAGCTGTTACAGGGACCCATGCAGACCTGTTGGACAAAGGTGAGAGGAGGCCAAGCTGGAGGCCAGGAGGGTTCTTTAGGCTCCTAGAGGGAGAAGCAGGGGTCCTGGGTTGAAGGAGCAGGAAGCAATGCAGTAACAGTAGGAGGAGCCTCTGAGCCCCCAAACTTACGGGCCACCCTCCACCACCACCCGCCCCACCAGTGCTGACCAGAGGGGCCCCTGCGGGTGGCAGGCTGATCAAGGGCACAGCTTGATGCGGGTGCCCTTGGAGAGCACCCGGAAGAAAGGGAAGACACGCTCGCCCAGGAAGGCAGCTGAGAAGGTGTGCACGTGGGCCAGAGTCTCCGCATTGTAGAACCCCAGGCGCCCAGCCTCATAGTCCAGGTACACGCCAAAGCGCCGTGGTTTCTCACTTGGGCTCAGCAGTGTCTGCTCCGTTGAGCTCTGTGCCTGGTAACGTTTGCCATTGGTGCCCACACACCATACTTCCCGCTGGAGCAGGGGCTGCTGGGGCAGGTGGAGCCGGCGGCGGCGGTGGTGATGGCGTGAGGAAGAGCTGGCATCCCCAATGCCCACAGAGGACCCCCCAGAGCCCACCTTCTCCTTATGATGGGTTGATTCGCGGGCAGCACCCACCGCCCAGCCCCGCCGCCCGCCCACCTCTACCTCCCAGTAGTGCCGGCCGGAGCGGAAGCCCTGGGCCCCCAGGACGCAGCAGTCGGCTGAGAAGCGCTTGGAATGGTCAGCAACCTCCTGCCGCCGCTCTGCCAGGCGGACCCCCCGGCGGTCAGGAGACAGCATCAGGGCCGGGTGAGCCGTGTCAGGGTCCAACGTCAAATCCACTTGGGAGGGGGAGGACAAATATGCCAAGGCTGGACCGACTGTTTCTTATCAGCAGCCAACTCCAAGGTCCATCCCTTCCTAATGCTCCCCAATTCCCCACCCTCAGCTGTGTTCTGTTTCCCACCCCAGCCTAGAGGCCAGGCTCAAGTTCCTATGGGCACCAACCCTTTCCCCACTCTTGTTTCCAGGACACCTACCTGGGCTAGGACAGAAGCTACTCTTGGCTTCAAGCTCCAGGTGGCCTACCTGAATCCTGCTCCATCTCTCAACCCCCACTCTTCCCCTGGGGCCTATCTTCCCTCAGAACCCAGGTCTATGAAGGGAAAGGCAAAGGAAGGTCGTACAGGTGACCTCCCTACCTCGGGCAGCCTGACAGAACATCCGGCTCATTTTCCTCACGATGGCGTCTGTCAGGAAGTCATGGCTATGGGGTTGGCACGGGTCAGGGGACCAGACCTCTGGGGGCTGCAGCTGCACCTCTTCACACCTGGAGGAAGGGGACCAGGCAGGGGGTGGGACCACGATATTCCCAGAAGGAAGAGCAGAAGCTTAGGAGAAGGAGAGGAAGATTCAGGAGGCAGAAACTTGGGTCCTGGGGAAGGAAGGAGAGGGGCAGGACAGCCAAGAGAGGCAGGGGTGGGAACCAGATGCCACTGGGTCACAAAGGATAAAGGGTGGGAACACACCTATTGAAAGTCTCCTTGATGTCCTGGGAATAACAGAAACACAAAGAGGGAGAGGGAGAAAGAGACAAAGAGACAGTCAGCAGCGCAGGGATGGATCCTTTCTCCCAGTATGGTTTCAGCCAGAGAAGGGCTGAACTTGAACAGGGAGTGAGAAAAGCACCTCAAGGCCCTCAATAAACTTGCATCCATCTCAATCATCCCTGTGCCTCTGCACACCTGACTCATTCTGTTGTGCGCCTAGGAAAAGAACTTCCAACCCCAGTAAAAGAATTTTCACAATATGTCTTGGTTATCTTTTTCCTTAACTCTCATTTAAAACCCTTCTCCTACAACTGAATCTTCTTTCTTTTCATTTGGTAGAATCACACACATGCCACATTCAGCAGTAACTTTCTCCAGCCTCAAAAGACCTTTTGGTCTTTGGGTTAAATCACTGTGGGTTCCTCCCAGTGAGAAGAGGCAGCTCTGGACAGGTATTTGTTGCCTGACAGCAAAAAGGGTGCTGGGGGCAGACAGGGAAGGGGCACTGCTCACCTGGAGCAGCCGCAGGCCCCCCTGCTGGCTCCGCTCCTGGGCCTCGGCCAGCAGGCGGCTCAGCTGGGCGGCCTGCTCCGAGAGACGGCTGGCCGCCGCTCCCGCGCGCCCCAGCTGAGCTTCATGCATCTCTCGGAGGCGCCGCTCCAGCCCTGCCTGCTCTTCGGCCAGAAACCGAGTCAGTCGCCCGAACTCTGAGGCCACAGCTGCCAGCTCTGACTTCATCTGGCTCTGGGATGATGCAAAGGGGATGGTGGATACCACCTCAACACACAGAAACATAAACCTCCATTTTGTAACTGCTGCCCCTCAATGCAAGGCAAAAGAGCTCTACATCCCGAATGGAAAGAGGCGCCTGTCCCCTTCCCCACCTCCTGGCCTTACCGGACATCACTGCCTCACTCCTGGCACACTGGTCCAAAACTCACCCACCTCTGCCCGCAATACTGATCACCGTGCTACCTAACTTGACTCACTCTAAACTTACATATTCCCTGAGAGAAGGCTTCCCTCTCCTCAGATCTAAAGCAAAATCACCCCCATAAATACCACCGTCCCTCCTCACGGCTAAGATCTCAATTTAGAATGTTTACACTGGAGTGCCTTTAACATCTTTTTCCACCACTGCATTGCACACTGTCACAGGATCCTTGGACCCTGGCACAGTGCCTACCACAGAGTAGGAGCTTGGTAAGGATTTTTTAAATGAATAAATAAATTCAGAACTCAAGACATGGAGTTAGGGTCCTAACTACCACCAGTGACCCTGGGAAAGTCATCCAACTGCAGATCAGAAATCGGCAAACTTTTTCTGTAAGGGACCAGATAATATTTTACACTTTAAGGACCAAGAGGCAAAATCAAGGATATTATTATGTAGGTATTTCTATATGTAATGAGGAAACTTTTGTCCACTTCTATTCCATTTCCCTGGGCAGGGCAATTCTGGAGGTAGGCACACTTTTTGCCCATGTATTATTAGCTGGAGACGTTCTTAGGACAAAGAGTGACAGGCCAGAGTGGGGAGGGAAGTCCTGACTGGCCAAGTAGGTGAACAGTTTCTCTCTCTGTCCCGGTGACACTCAGATCCTAATACCTTCTCTGCACCCCAGGAGCCCAAAATTCTCAATTTGGGCAGCTGGCTAGAGGCAAGATAACCACCCCCAACTCTCAGACTAGGATTCTACTACTCAGTGCCTGGCAGCTTCCAGCAGCAGAGTCCCTGAAGTGTAGGTGGCAAGGCCCAGCCACTAGCCAGGTTGGCAGGCGGTGGGGTGGGGAAGAGGTCAGACAGGAGCTTGGTCTGGTCTGAGCTCAACACCAGACCATGCCAGCGCCTGCTGGCCTTACAAAAATAGGGCAGGAGAGGGGTGGGAAATTGGGAAAAAATATCTAAAAATACTCCTTGGGGAGAGGTAAGCAATAAAAAAAAAATAGCTGAGAAACACTGGAGTAGAAGATATT
Organism: Pteropus alecto; assembly: GCF_000325575.1. NCBI lineage: Eukaryota > Metazoa > Chordata > Mammalia > Chiroptera > Pteropodidae > Pteropus > Pteropus alecto. The sequence goes on from NW_006443124.1 coordinate 15,334,169, forward strand.
AGGTCTCTGCAGTGCTAACACTCACCAATGCCTCCCCCTTCATAAAATATCCTGGCCCTCTCTTGTGCTCAGGGTTGGTCTACCACCTGCCACCTACTCTGGGATCTGGAGGTTCTCTGACAGCTGCGATGTAAATTTTGCCTCGTCCCCTTCTGCCCTGTGCTGTCCAGTGTGGTGGCACAGAGGTAGGGGACACTGGCTGTGGGGCTGGGTGTCTGGGGTAATAAGCTTGCTCTGCAGCCCGTAGCCAGATACCCAACCCAACCACTCCCAGCCGGGCCTGTTTTCACCCAACTCTGGAACCTGGGAATGTACACACCTTCTAACCTTCTAAGGTCTCTCCCTCCTCAGGACCCTGGGCGGGTGTCTACCTCTCTCAGGCTTTGAGTGCCCCTCTTCTGGAGACCTAGTCACCACTTGTGAGAGTGGGCAACCCATCTTCCCTGCCCTGACCAGAGAGCCAGTCAGTACCTGTCCAGGACATTCACCCACCTTCAGCTCTGTCACCCGCCTCTCCTCCTTGGCTTTCATTTTCTGCACAGCCTCCAGGTGCTTCCTCAGGGGTTCCACGTGTCCCTGCAGTTTGGCCTGAGAGAATGGTAAAAGGAAGATTAACAGTCTGGGCTGTGAGAGGCACCTACCCTCAGAACCTACCTCTCCTATTCTCCCTGTAGTGGGTTGGGGCTCAAAGCCTAATCTAAATCACAAGTATCAAAACCATCACACTCCTGTCCTCCCCTTCCTTCTCTTCAGAAGATGACAAAGGCTCCAACCCTCTGCCTGCACTCATGTCCACAAACCCCGGATGTGATCTCGAAAGGTTGGTACCAGATAAATATTCCTGCCTAGGGTCCCTTCCCCCTCATAGGCAATCTTCCTCATAACTTTCATCTTTAAATACTTTTCTTTAAATCCTTCAGTGGTTCTCCACCACTTGTGAAATATGAGGCTCTCATTGCCCCTGCATTTCTAACCTTCCCTCCTATACCCACTCCTTCTACACAGACTCTTAGTTTTAGCCACGTAACACTTGTCTTTTCCTGAGTATAACTCCATACCTTTATCCATGATGTTCTCTGCTTGAGAAGGCTCCTCTCCACTTGGCCCAATGCATTATTCCTTTAAAACCAAGCTACCTAACCATGGCCCTGATCCTCCCTGCCCCCAATTTCCTCTGGGAGTCCAAGGAACAAGAATACAAGCTTTCTGACACTTCCCAGACACTGCAATCATTACAAGTTTGCCTTCCCCAGGAATAGGAGGCCGCTGAGGGCAAGGTCTCCATTTTACTTATTTTAACTTCTATGTTTCACTCTGTCCATCTGCTTTCTCTCCTACTCAATTACTTGCTAAATGGAAAACAAAAACCTCTCCTAAGGTTTTAACCTTCACAGCAAATATGCACTTGTGCTCTGTGTTCCAATCATTTATAGGAGTCTTCTCCTTTAAAGGACTGTTAGACTAGAATGGTGAGATAAGCCCAACCTGCTTGCTCTTTCCTTTTTTGTCTTCTACTTCTGTGTTTCTCCCGCCTTTTCCTTGGGAGGTAACACAGGACAGATGAGCTCAAGCCTAGACTCCAATTTGAACCTGAATGCAGCCAGGTGACCTAAAGCAAGCCATGTTTCTAGTTTCTTCATCTTACAATGGGAGTTGGGAATAACAGATCTACCTCATGGACAGTATATTTAGCACAGTGTCTGGCATGCAGCAAAAGATCAGTCAATATTATCTAGTATTCCCAACCTAGGCCTTAAGCTGCCAATGATAATGACCCTTGAATTAAAGAGGTTACTAACCCAGGGTATAAAAGCCAGTTGTTGCACAGGGTAAATGGTTGTGGAAAAAATTATGGTAATAATATTACAATCAATCTATAACATGAAAATAGCATTAACTATACACGATTTTGCCCTTTGAGATTATTTTCTACTTTTCTCAAGCAGTGTTAATAATTTCAACTCTATTAATAAAGAATTTATGATGCTTAAATTTCCCATTTAATATTTTCCTAAATTGTTCACAAAAATTCATAAGCATAAATCCAAATAGAGTATGATTTAAGAGAAATTTTCAAGGACCTTTAACATTTTTGGAACTCTATTTATACACCATTTGTGTGTTATTACCTATTCAATAAAGAAATATTTCTACATAACAACCCTGTTGCAAGCTGGTGTTAGAGTACATATCAGAAAGGAATACCTGCCTGTAAAATAGCCTAAGTTAGAAAGAGAATCACTCAAATTAGTTCTACATAATAAAACATGTATTTACATTTGATGATCAGTTAATGTCAGATTATTTGTGTCTATGTGACCTCCCCAAAGGCAGAACCCTACTGGACTGGCATTCAATAGATAGGGCTAACACAAATTAAAATCCAGTTTCGGAAGCTCTTGAGAAGAGTCTTGCTAGGGGAGTATGGAGGAGAAGGGATGGGGTGCCCATGGATATTCCACCCTGGGATCAAGTTAACAAAGTGACCACACATTGTTTGGTGGGTACAGTTAACCAGGAACTGAGAGAATATAAAAAGAAGAGACAAAAGGAGCTCACAATCTCCCCTAATAATGTGGAGCCCCAAAGGCAGGTGATATTACTCATTGCAGTGAGTCTCACACTAGGCTGGCCTTCTAAAGATATTCTCCCTGTCACTAATTGAGAATCTCTAGAGGTAGGGCCCATTGTACTTTTTAAAATCTCCACTAATAATTTCAACAATCAGCCACATTTGACAATCATTGTGTGGAAGGAATAGTTAACCTGTCAGGAGGGGATGTGGGTTTGTCTTAGCTACATACCAATAACATAGCTGAGAAGCACCAGACATGTTATTCTAAAATTGGGGTAATGCTAATACCTAAACGAGATTACTGTAGCAATCAGGAGGTGTGTAAACACAAATCATGAAACAAAAAAAAAGCTCTGTGCCAAACATATAGAAGTTACCCTCTCCTCTTCCTTGTCCCACTGCTTCAATAAGTAGTGCTATTTGTGCTGGCAGTCTCACAGCCAAATCTTTACCTGTGTCCAAAAGTCAGGATCAGAAGTAGGAGGCAAGATGTTAACTAAACTAGAATCCAACTCCAAGAAGTCATGTGTCAGAGAACTAACTGACATCCAAATAGTGATGACATCATTAACAGCATGGGGTGAGGGGATGTCGTAAGCATGTCCACCACTTACTAGTAGCTATGTATAGGTATATTAGGTATATTACTTAAATCTGTTTCCCAATCTGTAAAATGGTTATATAAACCATATAAACTCGCAGGGTTGTTCTGAGTTTTAAATGATAGTCCATGAAAAGTGCTTAGCGCAGTGCTCGTATATGCTAAGTAAATAGAGACTTGCCCAAATGAGTAAGTGCAGAGCCAGGGATTCTGACTTAAAACTCTCTCCCTTTTTTGTGAATCCCCAGGAAAGGCAAGGAGTTCTGGCCAGTACATCAGAATTATAAAGATCCAACAAAAGTCTTCAGGGAGAGAACTAAACTACATTGTGGGGTGGGTGGGGAACCCATTAGTAGGCAAGTGCAAAGCATTTGAGTCTAACGCTAGAAGTCACTACTATGCTCCTGGTCCTCACAGCCTTTTCTTGTTCTTTGAGCCCCATGTTCTTCCCATCTCTAGCATCTCAAAGAGACTTAAGATTTGCCCAAAGGAAAATCAGACTGGTGATAAAACTCTAGAGGCCCATCATTTGCACCCCTACACTTAAGGACAGTGGAAGTGTGAAACAGCAGTGGCTTTTCCTAGGAGACACAGCCCAGTGCAACGGCATCACCAGCTTTGCCCAATTTCCTTTGAGGATGCCAGTCTTCCCTGGTCTTCTTCATTGTGTCTACTTTGTCTGTGTACAGGTGTAAGTGCTTAGATAAGGAGAATCAGCTCACCAGTGCAAGAGGTTCTTTGGTGGAAAGACACTTCCTTTTCCCAGCTCCTCCTACTTCCTCTCCTCCCCCACTATACTCCCATCTTCTACTTCTCTCACCTTGTACTCCTGCACCACCTCCTCCAATGGCACCACACTATGCTGTTTGTGACTCCTGGATTCTCGGCACACCACACAGATGGCCTCTTCGTCCACCTCGCAGAAGAGCTTCAGGGCTTCTTGGTGTTTGGGACAAACGCCCTGCTCATTCCCTCGGCTCCCCCGACCAGGGGCTGGGTGCATCTGCCGAATCACCTGGACCATGTTGGCCAGCTGCAGGTTGGGGCGGAAGCTCCGCCTGGGAAAGCTCTTTCGGCACTGGGGGCAGGTGAAGCACCTCCGAGGGGCTGGAGGCGGGGGCAGTGGTGTGACGGGGTCTAGGTCCTCTTCTTCGTCCTCTTCCAGCACTTCTTCCTCGTCCTCCTCGTCCTCCCCCCTCAGGTCCTCTTCCATGTCCCCCAAGTAGTAGTCCAGATCTTCCTCCTCGTCCTCCTCCCACACGTAGTCCATGTTGTCCCAGTTGGATCCGCCCATGCCACCGGTCCAGAATACACCCTCCTCTTCCTCCTCGACCTCTTCTTCTAAGTCGCCCTCATAGTCTTCATCCCTCATGGGGGTATCCCACCCCCCACCGGCCCCCACAGCCTCCACTTCCTCCTCTTCCCCGTCCTCTTCCTCCTCCTCCTCCTCCTCCTCCCGGTCTAACTCATCCCTGTCCTCCTCATCCTCCCCTCCCCACAGCTGGGTTACACACACTCGGCAGAAGTTGTGCCCGCAGCCGATGGACACAGGGTCCGTGAAGTAATCCAGGCAGATGGCGCACACCGCCTCCTCCTGAAGGGTCTGCACAGGGTTGGGTGCCATGGCAACGGCAGCCATCTTAGTGTCCAGTCAGCCAGTGTAGATGGTTGGTGGGGGCCTGGGGGGCGGGGGTCTTCCCTCTCAGACACCCTGACGACCCGGCTCCACCCCCAGCCCTGACTCTCCACTTTGCCTCAAGCGCAGCCAGAGAAATGTTCTCTCGACAACCCACTCTTCCACAGTTTCCTACTCTCAGACGACAACGTTGTCTCTGCGAGGGGAGGGAACGGGGCTGAGCGATACCACCAAGTCCCTCAGGTGGCCCTGAGTGCAAATCTGCCCCAACGCTCCCTTGGCCTCCTCATAAACCCCCGCCCCTCCTCACTTCCTGGCTCCGCCTCCTCACTTCCGGCCTTCCTCTCGACACTTCCGGTACCTAAGAGCCACCCAAGCTCACGAGTTCCCTCCGCAGTCGTGCTACGCCCCCTTCTTCCCGCCCCGGCCCCTGGACGACAGGAAACGGCGAGGAGACGCTCTAGCAGGCACTCGGGAACAGGACGGGAGGACTAGAACGACGGAGGCCCACGTCTCTGTGGTGCAGGGGAGCGGGGAACGCAGACGAAACAGAACCATCCCCTTCCATCCCCCGCCACTGGGGATAAACTTCGGGAGACAGCGGAATCCCTTGCGACCGTCCGCTCTCGGTGCTATGACCGCATCGGCCCGGCGCCATCCTACCGGCCGAACACGGAGGATTGCGGCAGGGACTCTCCACAGCCGATGCCGGAAGTGGAGGGGCGGGTCCCAGTCAGCACCCTTAAGTATTTCCGGCCCTTTAAGGCAGAGGACTCAGAAGTTGTTTGAGGATTTGGGACGTCCATCGTGGACGATCAGGGGGCGGGGCCTGAAGCAGTGCGGTGGGTTGGACCAGAGACCCTCCCCCTCCGCGCTATAGTTGGCATTTCCACACCCATTTTAGAAACTGCCATCCAATCACTGTCGTATTATTTAGAGAACTTTCCTCACTATATATCAGTAAAGGGATAGTGACAAGTCATTGCATGCACATTCACACAGAATACTCTTTGGCTGTAAAAAGGAATCCTAGATGTGTTCTTAAGTGAAAAAGCAAGGTACTCAGTGTGTGTACTACCATCTGTTAAAAAAGATGGAGGAAAATGTCAAATGTATTTGACATTTTTATAGTCCCGAGTTTACTCATATAAAAGATAATAGTTCCTGTCTCAGGGGGTTTTGCGATATTAGAATTAATGTCATGCAAAACGATTACGGGGTTGTTTCGCACATAGATGTTAGGTTCAGCTGTCTATTATTGTCATCAGCCTCTGGAAGAATACTAGTAGCGAGGTTCTCTGGGAAGGCTGAGGGGCTGGGATAGGAAAGACAGTTTTGTTTATGTCGTTCTGTATCCCTTGAATTTTGAACCAAATCAATGTATTACCTTAAAGGAAAAGATATAAGTGCCATCGATTGATTCAACACTTTCGGAGCTGTTCACCACGCGTACTCCGCGTCCCAAGTGCCTCAAGATCTGTTTTTATGGGTTCCAGTAAGAGCAGGGGTTCATACTGGGTTTGTGGCATTGATTTTACTTGAGAGAATTCTATCCGGGATGTAGAACTGTATAAGTAAAGACGCTGTTGTGGCACCCAGAGCATCTCTGCCAAGTAGGTTATTTGTGCGATAGAAGTAATACTTAATGCTTTTTAAAACCGTCATTTAATTAAAAAAAAAAGCGGGGAAAGTTACAGGACCGTAATTCTTGTGCAAACCCCCCCGTGAGTGCCGGCGCTGGGTGATGCCAGTGTTGGGCATGCAGAATTTTATTCCCGTCTCAGGAAACTCCAAGTGAACCTGTGCTTCCTGGGGCGGGGCGGGGGGAGGGGTGCCAAAACTACGAGTCCTCGTGGGTGACCTATACTAGGCCATACCAGGAACAGGCCCTGCTGTGGCAAAGAAGTGTGGCCACAATATTTGAATGCAACTCAGTAGGCCAACGCAAGGAGCCCATGGTCTTGGAACAGCTTCGATTTTCTTGAACTGCCCAATTTCCCACCATATGTAGCTTCAGAGTGTCCTCAGTTAGAGGTTACCTCCTAGCGGTTTCCGTAGTGTAGTGGTTATCACGTTCGCCTCACACGCGAAAGGTCCCCGGTTCGAAACCGGGCGGAAACAAGCTTTTGCTGGTCTAATCTTCATTTCTAAAGTAACTTCATCTCAGCGTCCTCCGAAATCGTCGTCAGAATGAGGGAAAGCCATATATATGGCTGTGTCTCTTTTTTGGTCAGTCAGCATGTGAAGCTGAACAGAGCCACTTTCACAGCGGGCCCTCCGTAAGTCGCCTCGCAATGTAAATTTTAGGTCTCGAGCCGCAGCTAATCTCTTGATCTTCCCCTCGGGAGCCCTCTCGGCCATCTTGCACTTTCAGGGGCCTAGAACGGAGCCACATGAACGGCGAACGCTCCATAATCCTCGCGCAGTTGTTTAAAAGTGTGCCGACGCCACTGTATATGAATTTTGATCTCCTGAGACTGAACAGACTACGCTTAGCCGGTGCCCGGCTAGCTCAGTCGGTAGAGCATGAGACTCTTAATCTCAGGGTCGTGGGTTCGAGCCCCACGTTGGGCGCAGCTAATTTTGGAAACCGAACCCTTGCTATGCAAAGGCAGTAAGTTCTTCAGATAATCACCAGTAGCTGAGCGAAAGCAGCGAGTTGAGGGTTGCTGTGGGCGGACAAACATCCCCCATTCCGCCTGCCGAAATCCTCCCACCGACGTTCAACGCGGATGAGGAGTCTTCGGTTTACCGGGCGACTCATACGAGTGTCCTGGACTAGCTGCTTTAGGAGGAAGGACACCCAACTTCCCAAAGCTGCGGTGGGTCCTCAGGTCTGCCCTGGACGTTCGCGTGCCTGCGACATGCTAGCACCTTACCAGGTGATGTAGAGCTCAGGAGCCCCGCTCTCCCTGCTTCGACTGGTTCCGATGTCTGCTTAAGAAATATGTGCTCATCGTCAGTATATTCTCTTGATGCTCTATTTTAAGCGTCGATCTTTTGCGAAATGTTGTCCCACACATTCCAGCCTCCACATTCTCTGTCCGCACACCCCCCCCCCGCCACATACACATAAAGGAATATAAAAATATCCTTTATTTTGGAACATCTTAACACGACCATCTTCAGTTTACCGGTTACGAAATTATTCATTAATTCCTACTGAAATTCATTCTTCTTCTTGACCGTTTCTTTAGTCCTGCAAATTCAACCCATTTCTATTTTCCTGCTGGTGAAGTCTCCCTACATACACAGCAGACCACAGAGAAGTCTGCTGATCATGAAAAGCTGGGTTGTTAACCTTGCTAAGCGACGGATATCGTCGCTCGGTCTTAGAAGCATGGCAGGATGAGGTTAGCATGACACCCTCTGGGGGCAGTCTGAACAGAGTTTGTAAAATAGGCAGAGTTGCTAATTCAGCCCTCGCTCCTCCGTCCCTGGGGAGTTAAGGTCACGATGGTCTTATCTTGGAACATAAGGGTCTAAAGCTGGAGTTGGAAGAGTGTCAACCTTGACATTTCGTTTTGCACAAATGTTTGTGGATTCGTCGGCAAACTGGTTTCAAGGTTTTGTTTTTTTTTTTTTTTTACCTCCTTCACCGGGACTGGAAAGCATTCCTTAAAAAATACTGGCTTTTTCGTTAAAGAGAAAACAAAGTGGACAGGCTTCTCTTTCTTACGTGCGGACAAACCGAAGGCTCGCTGAGCTTTTGCTACAATTCCTGCTTTTCAGTCCTCTCCACCCCTTGCACGCAGCCCCTCCCGCCAGGCCCGGTTTGAAATCCTCTTCTGAGTGACTCACACTGCCCTTGGCACAAAGGAGTCAAGGTAATCAGTTCAGACGTTCAGCAAAAGCTTGGACTCCTGTAGGATCTTTGGTCTTTATCCTGGGTGGTGAGGCAGAGAGACTCGCTCTGTTTCACGTTTTAGAGGGATCCTACAGAAACCATGAGCATGGGGTATGAGGAGAGTGAGACTGTTTCAGGGTCAGGGAGAGGGGCTGGAAGGATGTAGTCCAGACAAAAGGCGGTAGCGCAGGGGCCAGGCAGCAGCAGGTGAAGGAGCTAGACGCATCGTTAGTATCCCAGCCAGAGGAGGAAGCTCCCGGGTTTCTGTTTTAGATCAGGGGTCCCCAACTCCCGCGGCATAGCAGGAGGTAAGCGGTGGGCGAGAGAACGAAGCTTCATCTGTATTTGCAGCCCATCCCCAGAGCTAGCATCATCGCCTCAACTCCACCTCAGATCATCAAGCATTAGATTATCATAGGAGCCCCGTTCCCTGGTGCCAAAAAGGTTGGGGATCTCTGCTTTAGTTGGTGTAATAACCGAGATCAGAGACTGCGGATTGGGGGTGGGGATTGAGAAAGGAGAAAGAAGTACAGTGGTCCCTCCCTTATCCCCGGTTTCAGTCAACCGTGCCCTCCCCCAATAGTAAATGGAAAATTCCACAAATAAACAATGCCTGTTTTAAATTGCTCTCGGTTCTCAGTAGCATGATGAAATCTCATGCTGTTCAGTCCCTCTGGTTTAGGACATGAGTCATCCCTTTCTCCAGGATATCCATGCTGTATATGCTGGTTAGTCAGTTAGTAACCATCTGGGTTACCAGATCATATGTCCCTGGCATCACAGTACTTGTGTTCAAGTCACTCTTATTTTATTTAATAATGACTCCAAAATGCAAGAGTAGTGATGCAGACAGTTCGGATATGCCACAAAGAAGCCGTAAAGTGTTCCTTCAAGCGAAAAAGGATGTATGTCTAGGGAAAAAAAAATATGTAGGGTTTGGTACTATCCGTGGTTTTAGGATGGCGTGGGGGGGGGGGGGCGGGTTGGAACATACCTCTCCTGAAATAAGGGAGGACTACTGTAATGATTTCAGTCTGGAACAGGTTGGGAGACATCTAAAAGGAAATGCCCAAGACACGTGGATCTGAAGTTTGGAGAGAGCAGTCATTGCAGGAGCTACAGAAGCGGGGATAGAGGGTGTGTCAAGTTGTGAGGGGGGATCTAACTCTTCAGGGAGATGGCCTCGGGTAGATGAAGGAGTCAGTTGGAAGATGAAGAAAGCCAGGAACGAAGCTTCCAGAGGCCAAGGGACTTGAAATGTGCAAAAAGGTTGGTAGAATCAAATTATGGGCTAGGAAGAGAAAGCAGCAAAGCGTCCATGGATTGGGCTACCTGCGGGTTCCTGGTGCCCATGACCTGGACCTATACAAAATGGCCTGACGCTCTGAGATCTGGTGAAGAGGGGCTTCAGTGCCACAGTCGTATCAAGGATCCCTCCTCCTTAGGACTCAGCCTTTGTTCCAATTCCTGCCTCCCCAGGTCTACAGGAATCAGCGTTGGCGACAAGAAAACATTCTGCAATATTAAACTATTGATATTACTCTTAAATTTGCATATATGTAGATCTACGTATAACATGTTTTAAACCTCACACAATTCTTGATATTAAATGCTAGGACTGATGAGTTTTATTTTTATAAAAGACTTAAAAGATTTCATTACATTTTCAAAAATAATGAAATTGTCAGCTTTAGTTAAATATCATTGACTTAAAATTTGATATTAACTTCAATCTCCACTTTATTTTTATAGGTAATTTTGCATGATTCATAAGAAATATATAATTATTTTGAAAACATATGTAGAATCGATTTCATTTTTTACCTATTTATATTTATGTTAATTTACATTTTGACAAAAATATATCCAAATCTCACATACTTTAAAATGCATTTTGTTTTTTTAATCCTTTAGATTTTAACTGTCAATATAGCACAATATATGTGAAAATTTAAACCCTAAAGCTGTCTCCCTAGAAGAAATAGGAATTATGCACAGAGTTAACTAGTCTCAAGTCCCCGAAGCTGCTCTTTTGGAACATTTTACCTTTCCTCCTGCGAAGCCCGCTGCTTTTTTTCACTTTATTTTTTTTAATTGCTGGACATGACTGGTTTAACGACTCACTAACGGGTCGCACTCTACACTTTGATAAAAAGTGTTACCTGGGGACACCGAGATTTGTATTCCGGTGCGGAACATTTTCAAAGTCTCTCTGACCTGACGGCTGAAGCTAGAAGACTTGGGCAGTGATGTGACTATACGTCTTATAAGAGTCAGGGAGAAAATATGCATCGTCTGTTTCCGTAGTGTAGTGGTTATCACGTTCGCCTAACACGCGAAAGGTCCCCGGTTCGAAACCGGGCGGAAACAGTCAGTGGACTTTTACCCCACTTCACAGAGCTTCTTTGATTAGTGTTTGTCTCCTTTAGTCATTTGTCCTTGGGACGTATGTGCATGTGCACATATGTGTGCATATTATAGTTTTATTTGTACTCCCATATTTTCCAATGCATTACTAGTTCATTTCAACCAGGATATTCCAGGTCTCTAAGTCTGTGGTGAAAAGAGAAACTGCCTTCAAAGGATTTAAATCCTGGACGACTAAAAGGCAACAAAATGCGGGAATGACACGCAACAACACTCGAAATATTAAAAATGCAAGAAAGAACGAGTTAGAAATGTATAGTGGAAGTGAGGCCGGGGAAGCGTTCACAGAAGGGCGGGAGCGGTGACAGTGACCACATCGACAGCACCTCTTGTGGCTGTGTCTGGGCTTGTGGTCGCTGTCTCCTGCAGAGGAACCTAACAAAGCTGTTTACAGGGGAGGCCACTGAGGCTCCGACAAGTCACAGAAGGTAAGGAAGGGTGCGGGACAGGAAATAATAGACGGAGCTGAAGGACGGAGAAAGGGAAAGAAACAGGGAGCCGGAGAAAGGCGCTGGTTCTGCCAGCAGCCCTCTGGGTTCTGGTGGACGGGTGGGGGGAACCTGGCCGCTCCAGCTCCGCGCCGATGACAATCGCTATCCCTCCACACGACAGACACCACCACGAGCGAGTCAAAGTTTTCCCACCCTGAGTGGTTTCACTCCCAGCCCTCAGTGGAATCACCTCTGCTCCTCCAGTGGCGCCTTACCTTCCAGCTCCCTGCGTCCCACCTGGGGACCCTCCTGGCCTCTACTCTGCCTCCCTCCCACTGTCTGGTGTGCCCTCAGTGGTGGTGTAGGGCGGTCAAAATGACCACTGATGTCTCCAGAGTTGTCCTGGTCAGCCGTCCTCTTCACCCACCCTCATCTGCCTGGCCTCGCTCTCAGGCCTGTGAGACACCCCCGCAGGTGTGTTGGGAAGCAGGCTCCCGACGTCAAGGGAAAAAGGTAGCGAGAGCCTCAGAGAAACAGCCCAGCGGCGCTCGGGAGCCCCAATCCAGAGCTCTGAGTCGGAAAGATGTCAGCAGAGACGCACACGTTGTGGTCTCTGCCAGCGCAGTCTGCATCCGCACCTGAAAAATGGGATTCACGCTTTCGCACACATGATGAAGCAGGCTTACACAGGTGACAAGCAACTTCTTTTCCAGCAATTCTGCCAAACTTGAAATTCAAATAAATAAAACATCGAAGTAGTAAATCAAATTCTCTTTAAAGTTTCATACATTCATCTTAAATGACCCCAATAGCCCAGTGATGGCAAAACTTTGCGAGGCCACCTGCATTCTGTAAACAATAACATAAACGGAGCCGCTTTGAAATGGCCCCTGGGCTGGTCCGAAGGTAGTGAGTTATCTCAATTGATTGTTCAGTCAGTTACAGATTGAAATGGACCCTGAGCTGCCATGACAGAGGAACTACCTTGCACTTCTTAAACTTGGATCTTTGGAATGTTAAAATAGCAAAATAACCTTTGGAATGGGCCTGAGCTAACTTGTGCCTTGCAAAAGAACTGTTTGCAAGGATAACGAGAAAGAAGATGTGACTACTGGACTGATGTCACTGGACTGAACATTAAAAACATTATTTAGACTTAACATCACTATGTTATGGTACCTGCACCAATAGAAATGCCTTCCTTCTATGAACGTAATTGTTCCCTTTCTCTTAAACACCCACTGTCTTTGTCTCCTAATTGAAACATTATTTGGGTTTCTGCTTGAATCAATGCCTCCTGAATAGCTATTCTTATTAATCTCAATAAATCCTTGTTGCCACTCACTTTGAAAAGCTCTTCTATTTTTAGGTTAACAATTCCTCTAACTTACACAAAAACCAATATCATGCCCATTTCTTTATTATCTCTCTTTCATACTTCTTTATATACCTTTCCTGAATTTACAGATATATTCACCCAACAAGGTAGGCCACGGCCTAGCCATGGGACTTAGAGACTCAGAGGACCAAAGAGGGAAGAATTCTGGACCTCGCTTAGGAGAATTCTCCTAGTTCCTCTACTGACCCAATTTCTTTTTTCCTTCCTGTTTTACTGACTGGTTTGAGATGAGTTAACACAGCCCCCACTCCAAGCTCTGGACTGCCAGAGTGTCTCCTGACCCACCCTCAAGCTGACCTCCTTGGTGGCCCCAGGACTTTTGGAGGCCAGGACCTTCACTCAGTCCTGTCACTCTGCTCCCAGGGGATTTTGATCTGCGCCTCAGCTAACATAAGAATTCTCATCATCTTCCTTGTGGAGACAGTAAACAAATCCAAAACAACACAGCTCCAAAGCACCGGCTGGGCTGGGCAACAAGCTGTGTGAGTCAGATTACCTTTGAGTTACACTTAATGCTGACTTGTCATTATGGCTTTAAATTTTTCCCAGACTCATCTTATTTCAATTAACACTAACTATTATTCTCTTTTTGTAGCTGCTTGTCAGTGGGAGCCCCTTTACACTGGCCCCTTTGTCCTGTCAGCACTGTCCTGATATTTAAAAGCATCCTTGTTTCCTGGCAGCAACTCACACTCCAGAACTAGCTATAATTTTTCCTGCCCTAGGATGTGAGGGAATGTTCGGGGAGCTGGAATTTTTTTTCAGTGAAGAGTAAAAGAAAAGAGCCAAATCTGGGTGCCAAGGCTGTGTGTGGTGCTGAAGGTCCCTGGTTCCCCCACTTCTGAGTTACCCTAGAGAAATAGTTTAAAGTGAGTTCACATCAAAGGTTCTATTTAATAATATAGATTTGATAGATCTTTACTTTTTTTTCCAAAAAAATTACAATGTCATTACAAAATTCTCTATCTAATTTTTTGATCTCACTAAAAGTAATTGTATTAATTTTTGTTTTTTTAAACACTTTTATTAGGAAATTTAAAATAGAGAGAATGGTATTATGAGGCCCTAAGTACCTATCACCCAATTTCAACAATTTTCTCTTTTCTTGTTTCATCTCTATCTCTAACACTGCCCGCCGCACTCACTTTTTTCTTTATAACCCTCATATCTCACAGACTATCCTTCTGCTGTCACTCTATTGGCCACCTTGCTTTCTCTCTGTTTTTTCGAGTACTCTGTAGACTTTTGAGGTTTAGGAAATAATATTAACAGATACAGATCCTACAAATTGGCTCTTACTATGGACTAGGCATGGTTCTAGGTGCTGGACATATAGTGACTCATTTGCATCCTTGCAACAAACCTATGGTGTGCCCATACTAAAAGGAAACTTCATCCATTTATTCACTTATGCTGCAGTGAGAGACAGGCCAGGCCTCTTCCCTCTTGTTTACCTTCTGATAGGCAATTAAAATAATGAACAAGTAAACAGATAGAGAATCTCACAGAGTCATAAGGACTTTGAGAAAATTAAAAAGGATGATCTAATAAAGTAGCAGGCAAGCAGAGGACAACATTAAAGAGAGATGGGCCTGGAAAGCTACATCAGAAGAGGTGACAATAAGCTGCGTCAGGAAGACAGAAAAGAGCCAGCTTTCCAAAGATGTTAGGAAAGAGGTCTTGGGGAGAGAGTAGAGTAGGTGGGAGCTTGGTGGTTTTAAAGATGGAAGCAAGATCAGGGGCTTAGAGGGTAAGGAGCCACAGCTGTATCTCCTTAGCTCTGCAACCTGATGACTCTATCCACACCAGTTGCTGTTTGTGTATTGCAAGTGGATGGAAAATTGAGTGGAGGACACTGGATCTTTGTCTTAGAGAACTCCCAGGCTAATAAAGAACACAGAAGGATCTCAGTGAGGAGTTTTTAAGAACAGATGAATGAGTACATAGGTTCATTCAGAAGATTGCAAATAAGCAATTTACCTGGGGATTCTTAGTGCTGTGGGTTGGTGGTTAAAGGAGAGAGTCCACTGCCGCAGTCCAGGTTCAGATACTAGCTCTGCATTCCAGCTGTACAACCCAGTGTCCCCCTGCCCTCCCACGAAATGAGAGTTCAGATAGATAAATTCATAATTGTCTAAGAGATGATTATCACCAATGACACAAATGTTCAGGATGACACTGTAATTCATGAAAGAACCAGTGGAAGAGGATCATTCCTGTTCTTTCAAAAATTGCTAGTTTATAAGAAAAACAACAATATTTATAAGGTGAATTTAAAACCTTAAGAATAAGTAGGCTTTAACATTTACAACTGTGATGCATTGACTCTTAATCACAAAACAAATCTTCGGTCTTTTCCATATTCAAAATCCTCCCCCTTGCCTTTAGACACTAAACATCTCAAATGACAGAAGAGAGGGTTTCCCAAAATATCCAGTAATTTTAAGCCAGTTGGTCTTGACACAGAACAGAAGAGCAGGTCATTTGGGGTCATCTTTTTGGCCACATTTCCTTTTGCAGGCAATCCTCCAGAATTAGGTTGCTCCGGCTGACTTTTTGCCCTCCTCCTTACTCAAAATTCACACACCCCAGGACACCAGTTTGTGACTGAGACCTGACTTTCAACTGGGAGACTTGTGCCCTTAAACCCGTGTGATCTGATGTAAATGGCAATGAAATGATGGGGTGAGCATTTCGTGTCTCATCTCTCCTGATGCTACACAGATCCTGGGATAATGACTTAGTCAAGTCTCATAAAGGGAAACCAGTGACTGTTAAAGAAAGAGCCGATACTGGAGTATTTTTAGACTCATTAGAAAATGGGCATAAATATATTAAACTTGGAGATAATTTTCTGTTTCAAAAGAGGTTTTAAATGAAAATATTTAAGTGGATGGTTGATTAATAATTTATGTATAAATTATATATAATGATCATTGTAAGACCATAAACTACATGCATGATCTTATAATAATTTGTATATACCCCATATGACGTCAACCAAATAGAAAATCATATACACATTTAATTTCTTATATCTATTTGGATTCTTTCCATCCAAGGGAGAAAATTTGCAGAATGAGAAATAACTGAGTAGGTCTTGCCAATGTCGTTTAGGCTTTGCAAGTAAAGAAAACATGATGGCCTCTCCAGAAACAGGCCAGAAAAGAGAAAAAATAATATTGTCCTATGGAATTGGGTGATGAACCATAAATGAGAGTGAAACTGTGACCTTCAGGATCTTTTGTCCAAGTATGCTCCTGTAAGGAGCAAAAGAAGAGTTCTTTTTTTCTGCCAGGCAGTGCCCTGCAGACCCTGCAATGTGTATTACCTAGTAGGACAGGTAGTGAGGAGCCCTGGCAATTTTAAGGATTGGAATAGGGGTCACACATTTAGATTTTTTTCTAAAGCAGCCCATTGCCACAAAAGCAATGAAGAAACAGGCAATCTCATTCATGGCTGGTGGGAGGGGCTATCAACCTGTAAGATCCACAGCTGGGTGATTTGCCTGTTTCTATAAAATTACAATAGCATATATGCCTTGGCCTGGTAATCTCACTTCCAGGAATTTGCCCTTAGGTGTGAGTGCAAAAACACAAAATGACAACACTACTTACTTATTAACTGAAGCATTGATTATAATAATAAGAGATTGGAAACAAATATAAATGTCAATCAGTAGGTGATGTGTTAAATAAACAATGATTTATCTATAGCGGAATAGTATGCAGCTGCCAAGAGATTGAGAAAATTTTCTATGTCTTGAGATAGAAAGATCTTCAAAATAAAACTCAGCTGTATTTATATTTTTGTGTAAGATAGAGGAAAATAAAAATATTTTTTTCATAAAAAAAGAAAACTCTGGAAGAATATGTACACAGATACCTAAGTTGTTACCTAGGGAGGGAGGGTGAAAGTTAGGTGATTTTCACTGAATATTTTTATAGACGGTGCAATTTTGAACAGTATTGGTGTATTACCTACTCAAAAGATGTTTTAAAAACTCATTTCGTGGTGCAGCCTCCATGGAAAATGGTATGGAGATTCCTCAAAAAAAATTAAGCATAAAAATACCGTATGATCAGCAATTCCACTTCTAGTATGTACCCAAAAGAAGAGCAAGCAGAAACTCAAACAGATATTTGTACACTCAAGTTCAGAGTAGCATATTCACAATAGCAAAGGTAGCAGGAACCCAAATGTCTACCCATAGGTGAGTGGATAAACAAAATGTAGTATATACATACAATGGAATATTATTCACTCTTAAAAGAAAAGAAATTTTGACACATGCTACAACATGCATGGATGAACCTTGAAAATGTTATGCTAAGACAAATAAGCAGATATTGTATGATTCATCTTATATAAGATACCTGGAGTAGTCAATTCATAGAGACAGAAAGTAGAATGCCAAAGCCTGGAGGGAGAAGAGAATAGGAAGTTATTGTTTACTGGGTACAGAGTTTGAGTTGGGGAAGATAAAAAAAGTTCTGGAGATGGATTGTGGTGACGGTTGCACAACAATGTGAACGTGTTTAAAGCTGCAGGACTTGTAAACTTAAAATGGTAAATTTTGTTATGCATAATTTATATTTTAAAAATTCACTTTGTTTGCAGATACAGGCTAGAATAGTGAATGAAGAATATTGTAGTCCCCAAAAGCCCAAACGAATGTTGCATACAGGAAATTTTCACTGTAGGATTTCCTTGTTTTTCGGAGATCAGGTCAGAATAAAACGTTTAACACTAATTACGCTTAAACTTTAAGAACAAAAGCTAAACTAACGCCCAACGTGGGGCTCGAACCCACGACCCTGAGATTAAGAGTCTCATGCTCTACCGACTGAGCTAGCCGGGCGCACCGATTACGTGTTTCATCAACTGTCATTAGTAACTGTTACTTCATGGTTACCTTTAGACTGTTCGAATTCAGCTTTGAAGTTAGATTTAGCTGGAGTATGATCTGGCCATTAAAAGGCTCTTGGTAGCCGGGAAACATGCACTCTGTCCGATTGAGCTTGACCGTCGTCCCTCCTACTTCAAGTCCGTTTTTTGCTTTTTGCCCTCTGCAAGTAATATAGCCCTTTTCCGTCCCC
Source organism: Pteropus alecto (assembly GCF_000325575.1). Classification (NCBI taxonomy): domain Eukaryota; kingdom Metazoa; phylum Chordata; class Mammalia; order Chiroptera; family Pteropodidae; genus Pteropus; species Pteropus alecto. Next base: position 15,352,184 of record NW_006443124.1, read on the forward strand.
GGTAAGCACAGAGAGTAGAGGGAACACGTGTGAATCCTCTTGCCACTGGAGTGTTCACTCTGCGATTTTTTAACCCGGAGTTGTAAGGAAGCGTCAAGGGATGGGGAGAGGTGAGGTCCGCGGCTGACTCCTCCAACATGCGCAAACGCCAAGATCTGGAGTTTACATGGGCTGCAAATGCGTTGCATTTTGAAACTTGGTAGGGAAGCAAACAAAAGTTCAACACGAAACCATTATGGAGATGCCGGGGATCGAACCCGGGGCCTCATACATGCAAAGCATGCGCTCTACCACTGAGCTACATCCCCACCACATGAAAAGCGTCTCCCTATATACATTTAGGAGATTTTTGGAGCTGGGAGCGGGTGGGCGGATAACATCCGCCAAGTGCGACAACCCAGCTGCTGCAAAACCCTATCCGCAGCGCCGCGAGGGATTCTAGGACCCTCTACTGAATGACTACAAGTGAGAAGACCTCGACCGAAAGGACGCCTAGGAGAGGACAGGGCCTGGATTAAACACCTAGTGGCAGGCGGTGGAAAAAGAGGAAAGTCCTTTGACGCGATGCCGCAAATGAACTGTGAGCCGAAAAGAAAAGTAAAATGACTGTGTGCAGGACGCAACATTTGTGAAACAAAAAGAGCAGGGAGTGTAGTAAAAAATATAATGTTTGTATAAAATAATTTATAATTGCTTGGGAAGAGGAAAGGACTAGGGGTCAGGCAATGGGCAGACTTTTCACTGTGAACTGGCCTGTATATCTAAATTTTGAGCTACAGCCAAATTAATTCAATCCAAGAAAAGTTTACGGAGCTCCTATTGGGTACCAATAACTGCTCTGGAAAACTGGGGGTCCAGCGGTGAACAAAACCGACATAGTGCATTCTCCCTAACAGTTCGCCTTCCAAAAGAGGTAGAGTGCTAGGGCGTCGAGGGAGAGAATGTAGAAAGGTGTGAATTTAAAGTGTGGTTCGGTCAGGCTTCATTGAGAAAGGTGACATTTGAAATAAAGACTTGAAGGAGGCGAGAAGTGAGCCATGCAGGTATCTGGAAAGAGAGGTCCAAGTAAAAGGAACATTCAGTTCAAAGGTCCTGAGGTAGGAATCTTCCTGACTTGTTACAGGAACAGCAAGGAGGTCCAAGTGGCAGGCAGAGAGTCAATAGCTGAGAGTGACAGGAGATGAGGGTAGAGAGGCGGGGTGCAAGGAATTGGGTCGAAGAATGGGTTGGGCTTTTAGACAATAGCACAGACTTCGACTTTTACTCTGAGAGAGATGGGAGCCACTGGAGGTTTGAGCAGAGGAGGGCCATGATTTGACTTTAACAGAATTGTTCTCACAGCTGGGTGAAGCTAGGGCAGGGGACCCGGACAGAAGGGGAGAGGCAGTTGCTCATCCGTGACAATGTAGTGGAGAGGGTGAGAGAGTTGGACATGCTGAAGACTAGGGGTGGGATGTGCACAATTTTTTCCTCTTGGAATCATAGAAGACTCTCCTATGTTGGTCTGAGCACCTGGAGGGATGGAGTTGTTAAATGGGGTAGGGAAGGCTGTGCGAGGAGCCTGTGGTGGGGGCAGATCAGAAGTACAGTTGCGGACAGGGTATGTGACACCCCTTAGAACATGCAGGTGGAGATGCTACACGGGAGTTGGATGTGGGAGCCAGGCATCCTAGGGGGACCTGGGGTTGTGCACTGTGGTGTCAGAGAGAGGGTCATTTAGGCCGGGAAAGTGTAAGAGATCACAAGGGAGTGAGTACAGACAGAAGTCCAAGGACGAAGTCAGGGTAGGGAGAGGAGATGGAGGTAGCAGCTCATAGAGCTGGGGGAAGAGCCTGGAAGGCACTCAGAAAGGGTGTCAAGGAGGAAGCATCAGAGGAGAGGGCAGGCTAGGTGAGGCCCGAGAAGGGGCCTTTGCCTTTGGATTAAGATCACAGTGGTCACTGGTGACCTCGATAAGAACGATTTCTGGGGAGGATGGGGGTGAAAGCCTGACCCCAGTGTCCTCGGAGGGCATGAGGAGAGAGGGGATGGAATGCCGTGACCTGCACGGCTAGAGTGTTAATATACCTGAGGGCGCGGGGGGGGGGGCCGGGGGGGCGACGGAGGATGAAGAAAAACACAGAAACAAAATATAGGAAAAGCTGGGGCCAGGTGGGACACTGCACTCTGATAGAGATACAGTGACCCTGAGGCACGCTCAGCGCGTTTATTACACACAACTGGAACAAAGAGGGGATCGGAGTCTTGTTCTCGGAACTTGAAACTTGATGGCAACAGTAATCTCCTGAAGGCCTGTCTGTACCCAAATATTTGTGCTAAATCCCTAGCAGCCGTCTGTTCTTTGTTTGCTTCTCTGCCCTTGGCAGATTGCAATTCAGACAATCGTGGCTTTGCCGATGCTTTGACCATAGGTCCGACTCAGGCTTCGGCCACAGGTCCAGCTCAGATCCGGCTCTGTACAGTGGAAGCAAATAATACTGGCAGCCCTGGAGGGGACTGTGGAGATGGGCTGGAGGGACAATAGAGGGTTGGTATTTTGCGGGGGGAGAGAGTAAAGTGGGAAAGTTTATTGTAAATGTATTACTTGCTCCAAAACAAAAATTAAATAAAGAATAAACAACAGGGGAGGGGACAATCGCGAGAAAGGTAGCTACAGAGGTGGATATAAGGGCACGCTTGGGGGTGGGAGGCAAGAGCCAGGATCCAGACTCCAAATTTAGTTCAGCACGGGGCCAGGACAAACCTGCACTCCGGGAACCTGACACTATGGCCCGGGAGCCAGGCCCTTGCCCCGGCCACGCTGGGTAGGCCTGGAGCGGCACCCGGGAGTAGCGCCCAGCTGGGCGTGTGCGCCCACCTGTCCCAGCCCATTTCTCGTTGACTGGGTCAGCCTGGGGCGGCCTAGAGGAACCCACGGAGGGGCTGGGCGAGGGCAGTGACGGGGAGTGGGCGCCGCAGGACCGAGGAGGCCGCGGGACAAGGCTGGGGGCGGAGGGGCCCGAGGCTGGGCAGGCCCGAACTTGGACCCTCTCGCTGCGCGGCCCAGCCCGCCCTTAACGCTCTGCCTCCCGGCCGGTTTCCCAGCCGGGCGCGCCACCCCCCGCCGCGTTAGCCGGAGTTAGCCGCGCCCTTCCTCCCAGTGGGCTACGGGAGGCCCGCCTCGGCCGCCGAGTTCCCACCCGCGTACTGTCGGGTCCTGGTTCACCCCGGCGCCGCCCAACTTGTGTGCACAGAGGGCGCGCATGGCGGCGGTGGGGCCGCGAACAGGCCCGGGCGCCGGGGCCGAAGCGCTGGCACTGGCGGCGGAGCTGCAGGGCGA
>NW_006443124.1:15355666-15359288 GCF_000325575.1 Pteropus alecto
CAGCTAGCCGCGGTGGCCGCGCTGTTGCGGCGATTCAGCCTGCCCCCGGCTACACCGGGCGAGCGCGGGCCCCCGGAGGCGGCGGCGGAGGCCGAGTGTGTACAGCACGGCGAACCGCTCAAACTCTACTGCCAGGACGACGGACGCGCCATTTGCGTGGTGTGCGACCGCGCCCGCGAGCACCGTGCGCACGCCGTATTGCCGCTAGACGAGGCAGTGCAGGAGGCCAAGGTGAGCGCCGGTCCTAACCCTGCCGGTCCCACCCCTGCGGGTCCCCGCGGTCCCCGTTTTGGTCCTGCCTTCCCCAACACGCAGTGCAGACGACAGGCAGGCAGGCCCCGGGTCAGCCCTGGTTCTTTTCTCCTACCTTATGCTGCTGAGCACTGGATCCCTCTGTCACCCCCACACCACCATTACCTTCCAACCCTCTCACGTTTTCCTTTGCGCCCCATTCTGGACCGCCTGCGCGATGCCCCACAGATTTGGCCATTTGCGTTCTGTCCAACCCCGGCCTCTAGCGGCGTCCTGGGCACACCCACACGACTGCTGCCCCCACTCTCAGCTCTCTCCCGGAGTGGGACGACCTTCCCAAGAGGTCAGGGAGGGGTAGGTGGCTCCAGGGTTAAGTAGAGCGTGGAGAGAGCCGTCTGGGCTGTGTCAAAGCTGTTGATTCTGGCTCCTTTCTTTCCTGCCTCCTTGCTGGGGCCTCAGCTGAGATGTATGCGGAGGCCTTGGGCGCACAGTTCCCAGTCTTTATTTGCTCCCTACTCTGCTCCAACTCTTCCACACAAAGGAATTTCTGATGATGGGGAGAAGAGCAGAGGAGAGGACAAGGAACTCTGGACTGCTGGGGGCGGGGCGGGGCTTGTGTTTCGGCCGGAATCGTTCACAGATGGTCTTGGGGAAGTGAGATGCAAAAGCCTTTGGCTACACCCTGAAGTTGCCCTGTCCCACTCTGTGCAGTCTAAGCAGACAGTATCCATCTCGTCCAGAGATGGCTTCAACCCGGCCTCCTCCTCAATGAGCAAGACCTTCCCTTTCTCCTGGATGGCTCCAGGAAGGCAAATATGGGGGTTTCCAGAATCCCTACAATGTCTCCCTTCTCACCCTCCTGCAGGAGCTCCTGGAGTCCAGGCTGAAGGTCTTGAAGAAGGATCTGGAGGACTATGAGGTGTTTCGTTCCACCGAAGAGAAGGAGAGCAAAGAGCTGCTGGTGAGCTGGGGACCCCCAGATGGGCACCCCCTGGGCAGCAACAGAGGGCCAGTCACCATCCCCCCCCCACTTCTGGCTATGTTTTTATGTGTGGTGTTGGAGTGTGTGCCTATGGAGCAGTAGAGGTGGACTTTAGAAAAATAATAGGATACATACTATATAGGGTGGCCATATACTTTATTATATAACTAGAGCTCTTGAGAGTGAAAGGGAGTGCTAAAATAATCCTTCTAGAACAGCTGGCTTACATCGGAACTGTCCCAGTGAATTCGGATATATAGGCACCTTAATATTACCTAACATCCCAGTGGGGGCTGTAGAGCATCTTGTAATCGAATGCATTGATGTTTCTGCAGAGAAACATGAATATTAATACTAATTATGGGGACATAAATACAATAAATAGCCTCATATTAGTCAGGGCATGTTTTGCCACTAAAAGAGTTATGAAAAAACTTTTTTCATTTTTAGAGCTTTTTAGATTTTGAAATTAAGGTCAAGGAGAAGGGGCTCAGTGGCTGTCAGAGCTGCTTCCGGTCCAACTAAGGGAAGGAGATTTGGGGACTGTTTTCCAGCAGCCTCTGCAGGGCAGCGCAGTGTGCCCGGCGCCCCCTCGTGGGCAGAAATGACATTTTGTCTACGAAGGAACAAGAAAGTGAAAAAGGGCTCATTTTGGTTAAGGTGAGCAAATGTGGGTTACAGACTGTAATTTTCTATCTTACAATTTCATTTCCTAGCTCAATAAGCTGATGTTAAAAAAATGAAAAGATCTACTAGGGTCTGTTAGGACAGGGCCATTCAGTTTTGGATTTGGGAATTGGAGAAAGATGAATTTGAGGGCCCTCCTATCCTCAAGGTGGGGAGGAGGTGGTGGAGGGGAAGACCCCGAATTCAGATATCCCCAGGTCCTTTCCTGACTCTCAACTGTAAATGGTGTACCTGCCTCCAGTATGCATCCCAGCCTTTCCTTCTCATCATTCATTTTCCTCCCCAAGGAAAAGCCCAGCCCCCCTCTGCTGGAGAAAGGAGTGTGTGGCTCTTCCATCTGTGACCCAGAGGGCTTTCCACAGCTCTGTGGTCTCTAACCCCACCCACCTGTGACACTGCTTAGCCCTTTCCCCTCTGTCCTCTGCCAATCCACCACCCCTTTGGCTCCCACAGTCTTTAGAATTACAAAATACCTATTTAATGAAACTATAGAGGCAGAGGACAATGGTAACAAGGAGAGTGAATACTTTATCAGAAAATGTTTTTACCATTTAGAGGAGCGGTTCTCAACTGGGGACAGTTTTGGCCCCCAGGAGACATCTGGAGACATTTTTTATTGTCAACACTGGGGCAGGGTTGCTACTGGCATTTAGTGGCAGAGGCCAGGTGCTGATTAATCATCCTACAATGCACAGGACAGCCCTGAACAGCAAAGAATGATCTGGTCTCAATTGTCAATAGCACTGAGGTTGGAAACCCTGATTTAGAGAGTATTTTGGCTAATATTGTCCCACTTGTGTTATTTCCTTGGGAGGCCATATGGTATAGTTGTAAGAAGTTTAGACTCTGGGGTTAGAATACTGATCCCCCATTTACTGGTGACATGCCTCTCTGTTTCTGTCTCCTCATTTGTAAAATGAGTGAATTTCACGTCATTGGGTTGTTGTCAGCGCTGAGTGAGTTAACACCTGTAAAGCGCCCCATGCTGCTGCCACCTGCTCACCCAGTGTCCAGATTATGAAGGTCCTGGGGAACCATGGCCTGAAGCTGAGTCTCTTGACTTCAAAACCCACTACAGTCTCCTCTTCCAGCCATCCTTCCTCCCTTAGAGTTTTTGGGGAAGAATTGTGACAGTGGAGCTTGTCTTGGAGAGACAGAATCTTTTTCACTTCTCACTGGCCATGAGAGGTCTTGCTTGTTATGTTACGTGCATTTCCTCCCACATATTCATGTAAGGAATCAGAGGTCAGGAGCACAAGTCTGTGTCTGAAGACAGTGACAATCATGTGAATCATGGTAATGGAAAGAATAGAATACAAAGCCTGCACACAGCATGTTCTCTCTTGGGTCACTGTGGGTGTGCTGGTACTTCTGGTCCCTGGCATTGATTTGTTTTCCTTCTTCCTACTTTTCTGCATATCCCAGATTTTGTATTATGAGCATGCGTTACCTTCATAATTGTTCAGCAGAGTGGTGCTCTTTAAAGTGAAGTAAAGTGAGGAGTGAAAGTTGGAGGGGTGACACATGTTAAAACACAAAGTTCAACTGAGTACATTTTAAAGATCTTATTGGCTTTATTCAGTGGTTGATGAATCGGGCCACATCTAATAAAGCAGATAGAAAGGCGCTCCAAAGATCTGTACAAGGCAAGAGATTCTATAGGCGGAGGGAGCAGGAACAAGGAAGCTGTACAAGGCCAAA
>NW_006443124.1:15359373-15369373 GCF_000325575.1 Pteropus alecto
AAAAAAAAAAAGGGTCAGCTATTGCAAGGTTACTTTCTGTAAAGGGGATGGCAGGGGTTTATCAGGCAGGTTACTGAATTTACTGAACAAAGGTGATTCCTGATTGGCTGGCTTAAGATTCCATTTCTGGGACAGCTGAAACTGTAATGAAGTCTTTTTGGTGACAAGGGGCTTAGCACAAGTGACTCTATTATATTGTCCCTATTTCCTTGTACTTAACATGGAATAAATGTGTTTGGGATGAAAAGGTGACCTCAGTTTAATCGTTATAGTGGCCCCAGGAGGCATAATTTATCCCTCCCACTTTTCATATGTGGAAACTGCAGCCCTGAGTGTTCTGGGAGTGAGTTTAAAGTTGCCCTATCTTGGTGGCAGAGCCTGGGTACACAGAGACACATAAGCACATCTGTGACATGGGAAGGGAGAGCATGTGTTGAGGCTGCTAAGTGCTTGGAGTTGGATATTTAAATTAGAGAGGGCACGTGTGGGTGAGCCTCTAACCCCTAGCAGTGAGACGGATTGGATCTCTGCCCTGTGGGATGGCTCAGAGGCCCCTGTCCAAATGCCAAGTCTTGATGCCCACATCTCCTCTCCCCTCCAACTTATCCTGGGACAGAAGCAGATGGCAGCTGAGCGAGAGAAGGTAGGGGCAGAGTTCCAGGCACTGCGGGCCTTCCTTGTGGAGCAGGAGGGCCGGCTCCTGGGCCGCCTGGAGGAGCTGTCCCGGGAGGTGACACAAAAGCAGAATGAAAACCTGGCCCAGCTCGGGGGAGAGATCACCCAGCTCTCCAAGCTCAGCAGCCAGATCCAGGAGACAGCTCGCAAGCCTGACCTTGACTTTCTTCAGGTGAGTCTGGCTCCCCAGGGCTTTGAATCATTTATCCTAAGGCATTGCGAAGGCAGTGAGAACAGTTCAATCCTATGAATTTAGTAGAATCCCACAATCTGGAGCCCAAAGGGCCTGGAAAGAGGTGCCCTGATTGTCCTGGGGTTAGAGGTCTAAAAGGATGTGATAAAACTTCCTTGACCGTGAACCACAATGATATATCTTACATTGTATTCCAGTATGTACACATTTGAGATGAAAGTCTCGGAAAATAACACCTCTCAGGTGTGATGCACTCGGATGCTTTCTATTCTACTTCAAAATAGTCATGGTCTGCTAAACTTTACAAGTCACAAATGGGTCAAGAACAGTTATTTAAAAGACACTGATCTGAATGCACAGTTGCTGTGTAAAGGCTGTGACTTGTCTTGGTGGTGTCCAGAGCAGAAGCAACTCTGTGTCCCAGCATGTGGCTGCAGTGATGATTCTGTAAGGAGGGGAGCATTTGCAGAGCTGTGAGCAGGTTGATGAGACGCCCAGCTGCCAGCCAAGTGGAAAGCCTTTGGCACTGGGGCCTGCGGCTGGATGTGGTACACCTGCTTATTGCCTATTCCCCTGGAAGCAGGGCAGGGGCCAGAGGTGAGTGGAGATTACTCAATGCTGATTTGTTTTTTTCTTTCATTTGTCTTTCCAGGAATTCAAAAACACACTCAGCAGGTGAGCAGACCTAATAGTTCCTTGGGCCTCTCTAAGCTGGTTCTTCTTCCTGTCCATTGCACTCTCTCCCTCTTCCCCCAGCCCCCATGCCCCAACTTCTCACCTCCCATTCCCCACTGCCTTACCTGGGCACCTTCTGAGGCAGAAGTCCACCTGTCTGGCCATGGTATCGGCATAAGATCAGGCTCCCCTTTGTCCACCTCTTCTCTCCAAGAGGACCTAGCTGTTCTAATTATGGGAGTGGGACAATGTTGGTGGCCCTTCCTTAGGGTCCTTGTCTTGCAGGTGCAGCAATGTGCCTGCCCCCAAGCCAAGCACAGTCTCTTCTGAGATGAAGAATAAAGTCTGGAATGTTTCCCTCAAGACCTTTGTCTTAAAGGGGCTGCTCAAGAAGTTCAAAGGTAGGGCCTATGGGAGGTTGGGCCACATGGTTCTGGTGGTTTAGGGTCCCAAGGATGTGCCTTTCCAGAAGCTGTGTGAGAAAACAGCAGCTGGGGTGTATGGTGGCTAATTTATTCAGGCCACCTCAGGGCAAGAAGCTTCCCCTGGGGACAGACAGGGCAGGAAGCATGGGGGACAGAAAGAGGGCTGAGGAAGGAGAGTTTAGCTCTGATTAGCTCCAGGCAAAAGAGGAAGAAGTAGGAAACGGAGACCCAGAATACTGCCCCCCCACACACACTTACACACACGCACACATGCACACACACACACACCTACACACACATACATATACACATGCACACGCACTGGGCCCTGTGCCTCTGGTGTATCTGGGGAATGTGCAAGCAGGGCCATAAATGTCAGACTAGGTGGTACCACTGTCATTGCCAGATAGACAATCTCCTCTGTCATTCATGCACACCCTGCTTTGTTTTTCCTCCTCAGAGGATCTTCGCGGAGAGCTGGAGAAAGAGGAGAAAGGTAGGCTGTGGTGATAGTGCCCCTTATGTAGCCACGGAAAGAATCCAGTCCCGGCCCGTGACTGTCTCTCTGTGCTTTGTGCACGGCCAGTTCCTTTTACCTACTGGCCTCAGTGACTATGCCATCTGCTCCCTGTTCCCCCTCATCCTCAGCTCACAATGCTGACTCCTTCAAGCTACAATGGGGCCCATAGGCCTGAAAGCTGTGGGTCGCTACAGAGGGAAAGTACTCTGCGCCTCGGGATACTAGATTGGGGAGGGCTTGTCTGTCACCAGTCCCCACTCCCAGATATACCGAGACCTCTCCTGGGGACAAGATTGTGTGCAGGGGTCAAGGGAAGCAGGAGGAGTCTAAGGATAGGAAGGGAGGTGGTTCTGACTCCTGCAGAGCTCTGGGGTGAGTGGGATCCAACCCACTGGGAGTGGAGGTGGTGAGGGCACCTGTTTCTGATACCGATGACCCTGCTAAGTCAGACTTTGCCTGGGAAGAATCTAAACTAGTTGAATCAGCCCCTCCTCTGCTCGGAACCTCTCACTCAGTAAGGCTGGATCCTCACCAAGGTCTTCCAGGCTGGACGGATCCGGCCCCACTACACATTTGCCTCCTGGTTCACTCTGTGCAGCATACAGTCTCCTTGCTGCTCCTGGAATGTATCAAGCACACACCCAACTGGCCTGGAACTGCTTTGGCTCTCACCTCCTTTATGTTAATTTACTCAAATGCACCTTTTGGTGAGGCCTTCCCGGGGCCCTCCAGTTGAAATTACAGCCTGTTCTCCTTGTCTTTCCCATCCTCCCCTCAGTAGGAGGGCAGCGATCTTTGCGATTCCCAGGGTCTAGAACAGGCCTGGAACACAGTCGTATTTACAAGTGTGCATATTTGAGTTTTTAATTATAGATGATTTCAAACATACACTGGAGAAAAGAGCATAACAAATATTATGTACTCATAACACACCTTCAGCAATGATCAACTCATGGCTAATATTTTTCATAAACACTCCTACTCACTTCTTCCCATTGGAGTATTTGGAAGCAAGTCATAGATCATTTCCATAAATATCTCTAAAGAGATAGACTTTAACGGGGAAAAAAACACCACAAAACCATCATCATAATTAAAAGAACTGATCATTCTTTCCAGTATCTCAGTGTTGGACACCACCTAATTGTCTTATAAATTGTTGGATTTGTCTGTGCTTGAATTGGGGTCCCAATCAGGTCTGTACATTGCATTTGTTTGATTTCAACAGGTACTCGTGTTGAGGGGGGCAGGAATAAGGGGCGGCAGCCGTGCAAGGGGCTTCATGGGCAGTCTCTCCCTGTCTTCCCCACCACAGTGGAGCTGACCTTGGACCCCGATACGGCCAACCCCCGCCTCATTCTCTCTCTGGATCTTAAGAGCGTGCGCCTTGGACAGCGGGTCCAAGACCTGCCCAGCCACCCGCGTCGCTTCGATACCAACACTCGAGTCCTGGCGTCCTGTGGCTTCTCCTCCGGGCGGCACCACTGGGAGGTGGAGGTGGGCCCCCAGGACGGCTGGGCCTTCGGCGTGGCCCGCGAGAGTGTGCGCCGCAAGGGCCTCACGCCCTTCACCCCAGAAGAGGGCGTCTGGGCGCTGCAGCTCAATGGCGGGCAGTACTGGGCAGTGACCAGCCCTGAGCGGACACCCCTCAGCTGTGGGCATCTGTCCCGCGTGCGGGTGGCGCTGGACCTGGAGGTGGGGGCCGTGTCCTTCTACGCCGTGGAGGACATGCGCCACCTTTACACCTTCCGCGTCAACTTCCATGAGCGCGTGTTTCCCCTTTTCTCTGTCTGCTCCACTGGCACCTACTTGCGAATCTGGCCTTGAGGGGCATTACCCAGCCCCCCAGGTTCGCGGGGCCAGGATGGCTCAGTTAAGGGTGAACTCGCCCTCTTGGCTGCCTGTGGGATGGGAGGTGGTTCTCCTTCCGGAGCCTCCTGCTCACTTTTGGTCTACCTGTCACTCTCCTGCCCCCAGCTGCCTTAGAGGAGTTTCTGGTGACCACAGTATGAAAACTGAGCAGTGGAGGAAAGGGGCTCTGTGGTCACTTGAGCAGAGGAAGATGCCTTGGATCCTCAGGGCCTGTCCCCTGCCTGCTGTTCTGGCATGTGGATTTGGCCTGCTGTGATGAGGTGGGGGCGGGTGAGGACAGGAGCCCACCTGTTGACAGAGGTGCTTCTTTTCACTCTGGCTTACTGCCCAGACTCAGTAGGGCTTCTCGCTCCCTGGAACATCAAGCCCTGGTCCTGTGATGTCCTCAGTTGCAAGGTGGGGAGCCAGCCAGGTTCATTATCACTTCTGCTTTGTTTGCCTTCTTGTCAGCTGCTAGCTCTGCCTTCAGAGACCTGAATCCAGCTGGCCTGACCAAATCATCTGCTCAGGGAGGAGCACTGTACTCCCAGCTCAGAGGACAGTCTGGGGCAGGACTGGAAGGAAAACCTTGACCTGCACATGAGGGAGAAGCTCAGGACAACAGTATATAGGCATGGCTACCTTCCAATATCCCTCAACTTGATGTTACAGAGTAATATGCAGATCCTTGGCCACAGCGACAGCCATGTGTGTTCACAGATGCCTGAATCCCTCTCAAGTGCCAAAGTACAGTCTTCCTTGGGTAAGGAGACCAAAATTTCTGGAATTTTGAAACACAAGACAGCACTTATAATTTTACAGATTTAACTAACACCAGCATGGAAATGGACAGAGCACACACATGCCCCTGACAGATTCTTTCTGGAACTTGTCAAATGTATGCCAACGGCAGAGGATGCTAGTTTCAAGGCCAGATCAGCTTGTGGCCATTATTGCCCCGGCGAATTGTTCCCCGGCTTCTGTATGGCTGGGCTTTCTTGGAGGGTGGTGGTGGGCTGTTCCTTGCTTAGTGCTCCACAGGCAAAGGAGATGGAGATGGAAATACAGACTGTGAACTCATTTCTAGGGTTGCTTGGCTCGTTCTTGGCTTGCCTGAGTGCAAGAGCACAAGCATGAGCAAGGGTTTCTGCCAGATTGGGTGAACACGTGTACTTCTGTGTGCGAGGAATGTGCACATTCCTCAGATAGTGGGGGCAGGGGGGTGTGTGTATCTTGGAAAGGGTGTGTATGAGCACATGTATAGGGTTGAGGTATTGAAACAGACCTAGGTCAATCTGGTCTATTATTGGTTTGTTGTTGTTAAATATTAACCATCCCATATTTAGGTGAGGGCTATAGGTTTCCTTCCCCACTAATGGGTGCCCGGCTAGATGAAAGCCAGTTTCAGACCTAATTCTGTCCTGCGCAGGTTTAGACAGATGTATTGGCATGCAGGGACGATGACAGTCAAATAGTCTGGCTGCAAGAGTCCTGGAGTTTCTGAGCTCTAGCCCTTGAGATGCTTCAAACACATGTTGCATTCAAGGTGCTTGTAGGGCAAGCATGACACTGTTCTAGAGCAACCATCCCCAACCTTTTCGGCATCAGGGATTGGTGCTCCTATGAGAATCTAATGCCTGATCATCTGAGATAGAGCTGAGGCAGTGATGCTAGTGCTGGGGAGAGGCTGCAAATACAGATGAAGCTTCGCTTGCTCACCTGTCACTCACCTCCTGCAGTGTAGCCTGGTTCTTAACAGGCCACAGACCGGTAGCAGTCTGCAGCCCGGGGGCTGGGGATATCTGTTCTAAAGGTAGACCCAGTGCACACACACAGCCAAGCAGTCAGAATCCAGTACCCTACAGGCCGGGAACAGGACCATATAAGAGTCCAGCCTACAGCAGCATTCCAGAGGGTGAATCCTGTGCCCTATTCATACATGGAGTGTAGCTCTAGAACATTGTTGCCAATCCACATATTTGAATACCACTGATTTCCACAAGGAAGACCCATTTCTAACATTGATTTGCTAATTAAATTGCCTAATGTTATCATCAAGCCCTAATGTTATCTAGGCCTGTATGGCTTTTGAATTGAGTATCACAATTGCCTTTTATATCATCTAGCAACTGTGCTGAAGTATTCAACACATGTTATAGGTCACAGAAGATAGGGTGACTGATGGAGGCCCTGTAGGGCCAGATTTGGGGACTGTAGGGGTGGCTGTCTGTATATGTTCACCTTTTGTGTTTGTGAATGTGGTTGTATGTGTATCAGAGTTTGTAGAATAACTACATAGATATCTATATATATCTGCAGAGATATAACAGTTACATAACAACTGCACAAGGAGGGTGACAGAGATGTTCTCTCTTGGTCACCAGGGCAGTGTGGTGACTTTGGATGTCACAATGCTGGTGTGAGAGTATGTGTGCACGTGTGCCTTTTCTTCTCCCATCCTTTGGGTATCATAAGATCTCTGAGGTCTCTGGGCCTCTGAAAGCAATGACTGGCCTAACTTGGGTCCTTCTGACCCCACCCATTAATCCCATATCCTTGTGAGCTGCAAAGGCACGACAACCCAGGTCCTTGCCACCAGACTCTTGCAGGGCTCCTCACCATCTAGACTGGAGGGCACCTAGGGGCCTGCCGCTGGCCTGGCCACCCAGTGACCTAAGTCATCTAGCCTTGTAGGGACCATAGAGCAGTTTGGGCCACTAGCCAACGTCCACCACCTACAGCTGCCACTTCCTGACCATTGATGGGCAGGGGCTACTGTCCCTCACCTGAGCCCTTACCCTCTCTCCTTGCCCTCAAACCCGAGGGCCATTTGGGTGCCCTAACAGAACTAGCAACCCATGAATCCAAGGCGGGCCTTGATTTTGCCTTTTCCTAATTTGCCTATAGGTGCGGTAGGAGCTAGGGACCCCCTACGTTGACCCAGTCTTTCTTGGCCCAGCACCAACTCGTACCTGGACTTTCTGACTTCCCCATCACTCTCTATCAGCCTCTCTCCTGATCCCTAGACTCTAGATGGGAGCAGGCCTGTGTGTGGGAGAGAAGAGAGTCCCCCGCCGCCCCACACCTTACGGTTCAGCCCTTGACTCGCCCGGACCAGGATTCCCCTCAGGACCGGCCCATTCACACCCTCCCCCTTAGTACTCCCCTCGCAGCCCTGACCTGCGACTCAGATTCCCGTACACGATCAACCGCAGAACCGCCCCCCACCCCCATTCCGTCCCTGACTCCCCGCCCACCAGAGGTCTCTCCCGGGTCTGCCGCGCGCCCCGCCCTCACGCCGTCCGTCACAGCCTCAGTCTGAGGACTTGCGCGCGAAATGCCGGCCTTCCTTGTGCAGGCCTCCCAGGATTTGCAGCTCCTATACTTACAGAAGCCGCAGGTTGAGTGGTAGTAGCCGGGCGGAGCCCATAAGGGCGGAGGAACGCCGACTCCGCCTCTTGTCTTCTAGCTCATTTATATAGTTATCTGCGACTGCGCGAATACAGATGAAGCATTAAGTGCTCGTGCGCAGAAGGCCCTTCACCAGTTGGCTCCATAGCTCAGGGGTTAGAGCACTGGTCTTGTAAACCAGGGGTCGCGAGTTCAAATCTCGCTGGGGCCTACGCAAGTTTTTTTTCCCCCTCCCACTTCATAAACTTTTCTGAAAGGTGGAAAAGCTTAAGATGCGCAAGCCGACACGAATTCCGCCTTTCTGGCAAGCCAGACTCTGGTGAAGCTTCCTGTGTTTTTTTTTGTTGTTTTTTGCCTTGCAGGCGTCAGCGGTTCAAAGGCCCCTTCCTCCCGTGGCCTTATCCCTCATAGAGTCACACCCACTGTATCCCTGGTCTAGCGGTTACAGGTTCCGCAGGTCCCGCACACCTTCTTCTCCGTGGTCTCTTGCTCGCTTCCTTCTGCGCGCGCTCGGGGCGAGTTCGTGGTAGGTCTTCCCTCCTGGGGCAGACCAGGGGCTACCCATGGTCTTTCATTCTCGGTTGCGTGAGGACCACCTGTAAACGCTCCTCCCTTCGCTTCCTAGGAATCTACTATTTTAGTTGGTGGCGGGAGGCAACTAAAAGTCTCGGCATAACTCGCTGTTGGCCCCCGCAATCTGGCTTCTAGTGAGGCAGCCTTCTGGTAGGGCAGGCACATGGAGGTCGACGAATGCGGGGAGCCTGGGGCGCGCAAGAGCCCAAAGGTACCTGCGGACTCCTGGCCTATCCACCGCGAGTTCGTTCGCGTCTTGATGCAAAGTTCGACTCTGGATGGGAGCAGGTCTGTGTGTGGAAGGGAAGCGCTTCCCCCGCCGCCCCACACCTCACGTACGCCATCCATCCCTTCTTTCAGGTATACACAAGTGCCCGCGAGTGGTTCTTTCCCGCGCACCGGGCCCGGGTCCTGCGCTTCTCGGAGTCAGTGGGGTCCCCACGTGGGGCGGCGATTCGCTCGAGGCCTTTTAGGGAGTCCCCTTTGAATGGAGAGAGGGCTCCTGCGGTCTGGGATGGCGCGGCAGGGCATGGTCACACCTCTGCCTCTGCTAAGGCCTCTCGAGAGGGTCGTGCCCGCGAAGGTAGAGGTGGGTGGGCGCCGAAGACACCATCTCCCACCCCCATCCGGCAGCCCCGCCCTGTTCTCTGGGGTTTTAGGCTCATTTGTACACTTGACTTCCCTTTACAACATAAATAAATAAGTCAAAATCAGAAGGTCAGCATATATTAGTGTGTGCTTTTTTGTTTAAAAGAAAAACCGAATGGTTAAAAAAAAAAAAGGCCAGAAACGAATGTGACAAAGTTATAACTATAGTTTAGGTCCGGATGTCACGGATGTGGACTTTCGTTCCCACTTTTCTTTAAATAATTCCGTAGAGAAGAGAAGCAAATGCTTACAACACGAGGCAGTAGTGACCGGGAGACCTAGGACGCACGGTCAGCGAGAGCTGAGAAGCGCCCACTTAACTCTTAGAGCGCGCGGGAGAGGCACACTAGCGTCGCGGTCCGCAAGGAAGAGGCCCAGAGGAGGAGCAGCGAGCAGCGAGTGGAGCGTCAGCGCAGGGTGGTGAGTAAGATCGCAGAGAGTGGCAATGGAAAAATTAGCACATTCCCCCTGACACCTCGCGTCTCCCACGCTGTTCTGTAACAGCCAGCTGGTGGCACAAAAATAAACCATTGGGCCAGCGCTGAGTGAATTTCGTGAATTTTCCATAGGGAACCAAAATCACTATTTTACTACTAAATAACCAAATGCAATTAAAGCTCTCTGGGGAGAGCAGGTCCGAGACGAGGGAGGAGGAGAGCGCCCTCACAGCCCCGGCCTCTGGTTCGCCGGGTGCGGGTGGGTGCTCCAGGGAAGTCCCGCCAGGACACAGAAAGGGCGGAGAGCTGGGGCACCCGGCCTGGACGCCGCGGGTGCGCGCGCACTGGTGCCAGCCTCGGGGAGCCAGGTTCCCGGTCATTTCATTTTTGCCTTACATTTCCCTACCTTCCAGAACTTTGGAAATACGTGTGTGTTGTTTTTAATATTTTCATATAACGATAAAGAAAAGCCGCCGCCCCTTTACAGGCGCCCCACATGAAGGAACTACGCGGTTTCATTTTGCCTGTAATGGCTGAGGATCCAGTCCATCCCTCATCCGCTCCAAGTCCAGCTCCCGGTTCTCTCAAGGAA
>NW_006443124.1:15371873-15381000 GCF_000325575.1 Pteropus alecto
ACAAACTAGTGTTTTGGTTTTCTTTGGATAAATGCCCAGAAGTGTAATTGCTGGATCCCACTTTGTTTTTCTGCTGATTTTTTCCCCCGCACCGATATGTCTGTCTCCTTCATTGTGATTTTGCCGTCAATATAGATTTGAATCATTCTTTTTAAACTTCAATTTTATGTCATTTTATGTCACAAACCTCATTTGAATGGCTGGCTCAAATACTAGAGCATCAAAATAGCCTGGTTTGTGTCTCCTGGGCCCTGACTTTGAACGGGATATTGGAAGAGGGCAGGGTGACCAGTGCTAGAGTAGGGCACACTGGAGTCACTGTCACATGTTGATATAGTTAATCCTGCTACTTGGTTTCTTAAGGTACAGGTTGCTGGGTGATTCTTATAACTACTATAGCTGTCTGTTTTGAAGCCAATGTGTGTGTGTCTCAGGCCTGAGGTGCCTGCAGAGATGGTCTCAAACTGAGTATTTTGTGTTTTAAAAACAGGACCTTCCACTCAATTATATTAATAGCCTTCCATATAGCTATCTCTGCCCCTTTTGAATAACTGCGACATTGAGTACATCTGCAAAATCACCTCTTCCATGAAATGTAACATGAACATGGGAGTGATATCCACCATCCTCACTCAAGAGGACGGGATTATCAGGGCATGAACACCAGGCTGGGAATCTTGGGGTTCAGTTTTGAATTGTGCCTACCGCGGTTAGAGACGTGACAACCGTATACGGCAGTGTCCCCCCGGCAGAAAGCCTTTCTAAATTCCTTCAGTCTTTCTGTTTTTGTAACTTGTTAAAAAAGTGATACTGAAATCGGGTGAAAGAAAATACTGGCTTGCCCTCCTTTCAGTATGGCAATCCTGGCTTTCTGTTTTCACTTGGCTGTGCAGGCTAAGTGGGCTTGCTGTCACATTGCAGCAGGATGGCCAGGAAATAGAGGCAGCATGATCAGTATCCTCCAGCTGCTCTTTCAGTTCCCTGGTACTTCCTCCTTGTAATTTTAGACACTTAACAATTATTCCATTAATATATGCTATCAACAAATTAGACAGGTGTAAGAATGATGAGCATAAATGAGTATAAAGAAAGTGAAAATGTTCCTTAACCACCATGCCACCCATACTGTTAATATTTTGCTTTAGAGCTTTCCAGACTCTCTTCATGCATATTTTAACATTTGCACTGTTTTAATAAAAACACTTCACATTGTGTTTTCTAACTAGCTTTGTAAAAATACTCAACAAATGTAATCATTATACTCTCATGTCAATAAATTCTTTCTACATGATTTTCCTCACTTTCATAGAATGTTAAAGCAGTAGCAACAGGCCCAGGGGGTGATGGAGGTGTAGCCCTTTAAGAAATAAACCAAAGAAACTCATTTAAACATACTTTTGGGTAGTTGTCCAGAGCTGCTTCTGAGAAACTTCAGATGGCTTTAAAAGTGCCTTTGCTTTTTACCTACAGAAGGCAGTCTAAAGAATTACTGCAACCATTTAAAACAAGGGGCTATATGGAGGGTCAGGAATAGTTCCCAGACTCACTTGTTGAGATTGTCCATGAACATGTCAGAGCCAATCAGCGGGCTGATTTTCTTGAAAAAAGGCAAACGTAGGATTTATAAAAAGAAGGAAAGAGAAAGGAGAGAAACCTCACTGCCAGTCTTGAAACAATGAGTCTTTTTTCAACTGGGTAAGCTGCTTGGCTGGAGGCTGTTACAAGTATATGTCTGGGGTCTGCCCTAGGTAGGCAAGCTGAGCCCATAAGGAAATAATTTAGTCATTTCTGGTTTCTCCAAAAAACCCATGAGCACTCAGCTGTGAGGCATGTTGTAACTCTGTAATGCCTGCAAAATTTGGATTGTGTCAGCACACTTTTCCTCATTACAATTCTTCAGAAATTACACGTAACTTTTTGTTTTTTCACTCAAGTTGCCAATCAAAGCAAGAGAATAGTGTGAATGAAAAAGGGGCTATGCAATGAAACTGACAAGCCCAGCAGGGCCACATAGCAGGCCTGATAAACTCAGAGACCAAAAGTAACCACAGAGGTCAGTCTGATCACAAATTCCTAAGCGGGCAGGTCATAGCAAGTAGTCACATCTTAGGCTTGGAGCTTCCTTAGCAAAGGTCAGTCTTTACATTGAGTGAGTTCTGTCCATTGTCCTTATGCATCAGGATAAGATACCTTCGAAATGTAAGAGTGATTTTTCTTTCTTACCCCTGGAACGCACAACTGCTGGCACCGGAGCACAGACTTCCGAAGCCTCCATTGTTATCTTGTTCCCCATCTCTATGTACTGTAAATGTTGATTATTAACGATCCTGTACTCACCTTGTAAAAGAAGTATGTGTTTCACCATTTTGCTTTTTATCTTACCTTGGAGATCTCCCCACATCACTTTCTCTCAACACTTAATCTACCATAAATGGATATCATGCACCTTCCATCTCCTTTGATTTTAATGTATAAAATAAGCTGCAAAACTGTCGTTCTCCAGAGCATTTGAGATATTGCTCCCCAGCATATATGGTCAGTTTGGCTTAAATAAACTCATAGAAATTCCCTATGGATTTGGATGTTTCTTATGTAGACAACAGAATTCATCAGTTTCTTTTATTTCTTACAGACAAAACAATTTCCAATTGTTTATGGTTAGTATGTAGAAACACTATTTCAGCATATTGATCTTGTATCTTGCAAGGTTGCTAAATTCGCTTATCAGTTCTAGTAGTTTATTTTGTAGATTCCATTGGATTTCCCCCACAGAAATCATGTCATTGTGAGTAATGAACATTTTACTTTTTCCTTACCAGTCTGGATGCCTTTAATTACTTTTCTCACCTTGTTGCACTGGCCAGAATCTCTAGTACAACATTGACTAGAAGTGCTGAGAGTGGACATCCCGAGCGGATACCCTTGTTCCTGATCCTTGGGGGAAAGCTTTCAGTCTTTCGCCATTGAGTGTGATGGTAATCCTTCACAGTGTTGAGAAAGTCACTTCTATCCCTACTTTGCCAAGAGTTTTTTTCTTTTTATCTTTTTCCTTTAATCAAGAATCTATGTTAGATTTGTCGAATGCTTCTTCTACGTCTACTGGAATGATCATATAGTTCTTTTTCGTTTGTTGATGTGGTGAATTACATTGATTTTTCAAATGTTGACCTGGCCTTGAGCAGTAGCTTAAATCATCTGGTCACTATTGGTTTCCTTTTTAACTGTGTGGCTTTCCCTGTATGTTAGCTCCTGTGTCCCTAGACCATGCAGAGAATGCTGCTCTGTAACCCAGCCCCAAACACCCCCAGCTTTACTGAGGTATGATAGACAAGTAAAAGTTGTATACGTTTAAAATGTACAATGTGATGTTTTGATATACATATACATTGTGAAGTAATCACCACAATCAAGCTAATTAACACCTCCATAACCTCACATAGTTACTTGTGTGTGTATGTGTATGTGTGTGTGGTGAGAACACTTAAGATCTAGTCTCTTTGGAAACTTCAAGTATACAATACAGTATTATTATCTCTATTCACCATGCTATACATTAGGTCTCAGGGATTTATTCATCTTATTACTGAAAATTTGTATCTTTTGACGAATCTCTCTTCATTTATTTCACCCTCAGCACCTGACAATCACCATTCCACTCTGCTTCTATGAGTTGACTTTTTTAGATTCCACATATAAGTGAAATCTACAGTATTCGTCTTTTCTGTCTGGCTTATTTCACTTAGCATAATGTCCTCCAGTTTCATCCATGTTGTCACA
This sequence comes from Pteropus alecto, assembly GCF_000325575.1. NCBI lineage: Eukaryota > Metazoa > Chordata > Mammalia > Chiroptera > Pteropodidae > Pteropus > Pteropus alecto. Next base: position 15,375,651 of record NW_006443124.1, read on the forward strand.
AATGGCAAGATTTTCTTATTTTAAAAGGCTTAATAATATTCCAATATATCTATCTATATTTCTATCTATCTATCATCTAGATATCTATCATCTATCTATATTACCTTTTCTTTATCCATTCATCTAGGTTGCTTACATATCTTGGCTATTGTGAATAATGCTGCAATGAACTTTGGGGTGTGGCTATCTCTTTGAGATATTGATTATGTTTCTTTTGGCTCTTTACCCAGATGTGAGGTTGCTGGATCATATCATAAGCCAGTTTCAGGCAGAGTTAAGGCAGCGGCGTCACTGTTGGGTGATGAGTGAATCATCCAGCACAGCTCTCACTATGGTTGCCAGCGACCTCCATGCCGCTAAAGCCATGAGCACTTTTCAGTCCTCCTTTTTCCGAAGCATCAGTACCCTGGACATGAATTATGAAACTGCATCTGGTTTCCTCCCTCCTCCCAAGCTTGTGTCTGACTCCCCTCCTTGCCCTCCATTTGCAGGGCCTGGGCGGCTGCTTTTCTTATGCCCACTCTCTCCCTAGGTCAATTCACCCACTGCCATGGTTGTGACAAGAAAAAAATTCTTGTATGTTCTAAATTAAATTACAGTGGGCCAGGGAGTGAGAGGAAGCCTGTTTGTAGCTGGGGTTCTGCTGATAAAAAACAGGGGACATTCCGAAATGTATGCTGGAGTGATGAATCAACCTACTGGATGGGCCCACCATCCTGCCCGCGTGTGAACTTTCAGAGCTGTTGCCTGTAACCAATCAAAAGTATTAAGTATTTCTTCCCTTGGGACTCTGCACCTATCCTAGAACTGCCCTCCCCTGCTTTACCTTATCCCACTTCCTCTTTGTCTGTAGCCAATGCAAATTTTTCCAAAACATCTTATGTCTTTCTTCCCCCTACTTGGTGTATAAAAGAGCCCATCAGCCCAGGACAGTGGACACGGCTCCTTCTCCACCTGCATCCACAGGACCTGGTCCTTTATGGCTCAAGGATCCCTCTTTTAAAAATGCTTTCCGCCATGGACGTTAAGCTTTTGGTTTAACTGTCGCAAATGCGATCAACTCCTCTGGATTTTATCTTCAGCCCAGATCTCTCACCTGGCTTTCTCTTTCATTTCCATTTATTAAAAAAATAAATAAATAATAAATAAATAAAGTCTCTCGGGGTCCACAGGCTCCAGCTCCAGCCCCAACCAGCTCCCCGTTGTGCTCGCCTCTCAGGAAATGGGGTCTGCATGCTCCTGGCTTTTCAGCCCGCATGCTCCTCAGGCAGCTGCAGACACCACCACTGCCACCATCACCTCTCCCCCGGATAGCGGTCGTACCCTCTGGTTAGGAACCCATGTCCCCTCAAGCAAGCGCAGCAGAAAAAAGTCCATTTCTTCTGTGCTCACTCCATTAACCAAGCGTGAAAGGATGCGTGGGCAAAGCCCAGAATTTGCAGTGAGAAATAAAACAGAGTAGACACTCGAGATGTATGCTAGGCAACAAGGGAAAACCAGAAGGTAATTGGTGAGCACCCAGCGCTTCGCCGCTTCGCATCCTCTCACCTGGACAGAGCTGCGGGCCGGTGTGTAGACACTTAACGCCTTCAAACCTAGTGGATAATTTCTTATCTCAAACACATCTTTCGAAAGACACAGCCGGTCATTTAGATAAAAGTATTCTTAGTTATGCTCACAATATAGTTATGCCCAAATCACGCAGCCTCTGCAGCCACAACTTGCGGGCTTTAACTATTTCTGCGGGTTTTACCCGATTCTGTTCCTGTCAGACGGAGGGCACGCCAGGCTGTTTGGCGCCCTCTCCTGCCAAAAGGCGGTGGTTGCAACCTTGGCAGTGACGACTCATCCAGATAACAGGCAGTAGGGTTCACTTACCCTGGGTGTTGCGAATAACAACCAGGGGGTCTGTGAACTCGGATGGGAAAAAAATAACAGAATTTATACTTTTAAAAATCACTTTTCATGAAGACTGAGTCTTTCCTTCCATTATGAATGCAAGAGACAGATCCCAGCAGAACCTGTGACTTCATGGCCAATAGAAAATACAGTTGTTTTTATATCACATCATAGTTGTAGATAATTTTGATTGTCATTTTTGTTCCATTGTCCTTAAAATTATGGTAATGATTAGGCATGCTGTTATATCTTGTTATTAAGTGTTAATAAAACAATACATTGATGGTGATATTGCAAATTGATTTATAAAAAAATTTTTTTGTAACTATTTCAATAGATTGGATTCTTTTTTAATCTTACATATTTTGTACTTATAAAAACATTGTTCTGAGAAGAGTTTGATCATACTCTTTCACCAGTGATCATACTTTTCTCAGACCCTCCAAGAGGTCCATGGCCCCAAAAGTGTTGAGACTCTTGGAAAAAGTCCAAGAGAGGTGTAGGCCATGGGCAGAACCACAGGGTCCCCTCCGATAAAGAGGCAAGTGGCTTTCAGAGAACCAGGAGGGACCAGATCTCAGGGTGGTCAGGGAGAGCTGAACTGAGCAGAACCTTGCACTTGTAAAATAAGAAGGGGGTGCTGGTGGCCTCTGCCAAGGCACGTTTGTGGGGAGACTGGTGGAAATCGAGATGCCATCTGGGGATAATCAGGGCTAGAGTTGAGTCTACCTTTGCAAGGAATATCCCCAGCCAAGACCAAGGACTGGTCAGAGTTTGCTTGTTGAATGAATGAAGGATTATTACCACCCACATCTTTACTTTTCATTCATTGATTTATTCAACAAACATTTATGTAAATAAATGTTCCTGTCTAAGGCACAAGGTCCCACATACTTGGGCAGCATGCCTTACTCCAGGTCCAGGTGCATTCCTGTACCTGAGCTCACCTATGCCTATTGGTGGTGGAGGACCTGAGAAGGATGAGGAAGCTAAGGCCACAGGTTCAGGATAAGGCCTGATATATAATTTACATAATTTACAGGGCACAAAGAAAATAAAAACACAAGGACTTTGTTCAAAGAAGTGCTATTCAATATCATTCTAAGTGAAGAAAATTTTAAAATGTAACTTATTAGCATAAATTTTCTGTTCATTTTTATATTGTGCAATGGCAGTTTTAAATGCAAATATAAGAACATTTCACTCATATATGGAATCTCCAAAATCCTACAATTCTTATCTGATAGCTCATATATGTATAACGATTTCATTCTTTGCATAATGGTAGAAACGCTGCACAAAATGAACTCAATCGTTTTTATTTCATGTCTTGATACACACATATCCTACTGACATTTTCTACTCCCTGCTTACTGACCAGTAAGGAAGGACCGAAGGGCAGAGGAAAGATGGGTTGCTCTATTTTTCTCTTTCCTCGTCCATCGTTATTTTCAGTGTAAGAGGTTGGCTAAGGCAGGAAGGCACTAGGAATAAGGAAGGATGTGATAGGGTTTCTTCATCATTGGAAATGAGTTCTTGTTTTGGCAGAAAGCATGGCCTCTTGGTCAGCACACTGCCCCCTGACCCTGTTCTATGGGTCAGCTTACCTCTTACTCACTTTGAGTCTTGCTGAACTCCCACACATCATGGGCCCACTGGAATTCTGGGCCCGTGGGCATCACTGATGCTGTGCAGGTAGGGTGGCAAGGAACAGAGGACATACATACTGCACAATATTGCACGTATCTCTTCTACTCACAAGCATGTTTTATTGTCCTCTCGGACTTCAAAGATCAAATTATAAAAAAAATCTCAAGACAGCGGAGCCTTAAACCCAGCCACTCCCTTATCGGTACTGGCCTTGGAGAGCCTGTGGCTTGTGCTGAGCAACCTCTGGTACTAGAAAAGGGGGCAGTACTAGGCTGCATGCTGCTATGGACTGAAAGTTGGTGTCCTCAAACACATAAATTCATATCTTAATCCCCCACATGATGGTAACATTCTGACACTAATGTGATGTGTGGCTTTTTCCTCACACCAAACAATTCTCCATCATCAGTTGGGCATCCTACAATTCAATTCAACTCCGACACTGTCTACCTGGAGATAGTGTCTGATCCCACAAGTTAAGGGTTCAGTCCCACAAGGCTGCCCCACTTCAGATGCCAATCACAAGTTCAGATTGTTATCTGCATTTCTGACCATTTGGTTGTAAATCCAAGTTTTACACGACCCTCTCCTTGGGTTCAATTAATTGGCTACATTGGCTCATAGAACTCAGGTAATCCATTTACTCACTAGATCACTGTTTTATTATAAAAGATATTAAAGAATATGAATCTACAGCCAGATGAAGAGATGCATAGGGTGAGGTATGGGGAAAGAGCCCGCAGTTTCCATGCCATGTTTGAGCGCATCACTATCCCCAAATCTTCATGTTATTCACCAACTCAGAAGCTCTCTGAGCCTAATTTTTTGGGATTTTTGTAGGCGAGATTGATGAAATCATTGGCCATTAGCGATTGATTCACCCTCCAGCCCCTCTCCTCTCTTCAAAGGTTGTGGGTGGGTGGCGAGACTGGCAACCAGCCCCCAACTTTAGGTACTTAGGGATTTTCTAAAAGTTATCTCATTAACATAACAAAAGAACCTCGATCTCTCTCACCACTTGGGAAATTCCACAGGTTTTAGGAGCTCTGTGCCTGGAACAGGGATGAAGACCAAATATATGTTGCTTCTTATAAATCCTAATATCACAGGAACTCACACCACTAGGGCCTGCGGAATGTCTTTCAGTGAAAGGGTGTTAGAAAGAAGGAACTTTAGGATTGGGGTTTTAGTTGGTTGATTTGTGTGTGGGGGCAGGTCTAAGGAAGTGAAGTTTGCTCTGGATTGGATATGCTCAGAAGGCAAGGGCAATTCTGAAAGGGTATCCCAATAAATCTTATCTACAAGGAGAAGCACTAGGTGAAGATAAAATTGTAATTGTCAAAGAAGCAGCAGTCACTCATTTTGGCCTAAAGATAGACGTAGAGATCAATGGAATAGAAAGTGCAAAACAGACCTCACATTTATGGTCAATTGATTTTTTTCTCTTCATGTTTTAATATATATTTTTATTGAAGTAGAACACACCATGAACACCCCTATGAAACCACACCCCAGATCAACAAGTAGAACATCACCAGAACCCCAGAAGCCTCTCTTGTGTTTCCTCCCATCCAAAAATGGTAGAAGCTGGGCTGGGAATGATGGAAGTCATCCAATCCAAAATTGCCCAAATGGAGAATGTGCCAAGAGATAGGTTGAAAAAAGTGAAATATGCTTGTCATAGAAATGAAATGATGATGCATAAAACGATCTAGTTTATGATGGAAATAAACACGCCAGCCCAATGGTGTGTGTGCATGAAGTGCCTGAGCATGTTGGTGTATTTGTGTGTGATGTGCGG
>NW_006443124.1:15381293-15405595 GCF_000325575.1 Pteropus alecto
AGGCTGTTTCACCTTTTATCTCCTATTTATCTGTCTTTTTAAATAACAAAAATTTTCGTTTATGAGTACTCAGGGTTGCAGAACAGTTGCAGCGAGCTGAGCACGTGCGACTCCCTGGCAGCGCCACCTGGGGCGGGGCCAGCCCTCCACGCACTGCCATGGTGACCTCAGTCAAGCTGAGAATCACCTGGAAGTCCAAGGGTCCAAGGTTTCTGCTCCGTCCTGAGGATGATGGTCGCGCCTTCCTCACAGGGTGGTGGGGACAGTTGGAGGAATGAATAGATGTGCGAAGCACGGGCATCAGGGATGTGGAAAGGCTTCTAGAATCAGCAGGTACGTCGGGCCAGGCTGTTGGAGGCCCAGGGCAGGGAGGGAAGGAGAGCTAGAAGGACCCTGCTCTGCAGAGCCGAAGGTCAGAGGGGCCAGCGGGGATGAGCGACAGGGGGAAAACACGATATGCAGCCCAGCGAGGATGGAGAGCGCAGTGATGTAAGGGGCCGGGGGACGACGTCTAAGGTCTGACCAGAGGAAGTACCGGAAGGGGCAGGAGGACAGCGGAAGGCAAAAGGTGGACGGATGTGCTGAAGGTCCTTGGTGGCCAGACCCGGGAGAGTAGGGGGTACTGAGATTCTAATGTATTATGAACAACAACGACACTAAGGAAAAATGCAAGTGCCTTTCCTGCAGCCTAGGCTCCTGTTTCTCTCTGAGCTGATAGAGCACATGAAAGGCAGGTGGCCCAGAGACCCGCACTCTCTAAGCTCTTTGGGGACGCGGTCAAAGATGCTTGAGGTCACCCGGGTTCCTTCTGAAATGGCTCCTCCGGCCTCCGGCTCCTCGCGCCCCTTCCGCATCCCGCGTTTCCCTCTAAGGCTTATTAACGCAAAAGTTTCTAACAAGCGAGCTGTCCCTGTTTGCTCCCTCAAGCCCGCTGGTCGGCTGCTCCCAGTGGGAGAGGCTCGGAGCATCCGGCGGGCCGCACCCAGGTGTCTGTGTTGCAGGAGCAGGAACTGCCCCTTTCTGTTGGCTCTACCTCTGCCGAACAACTGTCCCCTAGCAATCCTTTGCCTGGCGGCCTCCTCCAACACGTCTCCCCTGGATAGACTGTGTAACGGCAGCGCTACCCAAGTCATCCTCCTTCAGGGTTGGTCTGGGGATGGCCTTGGCGCGTTCATTGGTTCCCTCAACTTAACTGAATGTAAATATTTTATCTTGGATAGGGCAGGACAAAGCAGATGCCGAAAGATGGACAGAGAGGTACTGAGGGAATTGGGGTGATGATGGTAGTGACATTTTCCACCTGGGGACTCAGCTTTCTGGAGAATGTTTCAGACTAGCTCCTCATGTACCCACTTCATTTGACCAGGAGGTGGGCTTTGGGCTCAGGGGCCCTGCGGTTTCTCTTGAACCCAGGCCATCCTGAGGACCTGAGAGGGCTGAAGTCTTCTGTGAAAGTGTCTAGCTCAGTAGAGAGGTAACAGCCAGCCTGGAGGGGAGTTTTGGAGGTTTCACAGGCAGCCTTCTGTGTCAGACCCGACCCCCTTCCCCCACCCTGGAACCAGTTTGCCTTGATCTCTGCCCATTTGGACATCCTGTGGATTTAGTCCCAGGAGTGCCTGGACCTGAGAGGCCGTGGGGACCTGCCCTGAGCATGCAGTGTGGGGACCTGAGCCAGTCACGTCCATCTCTGAGCCTGTTATTACAATAGTAAAATGAGAGGATGGAATGAGGTGATCTGTAAAGGTTCTGTCTGCCTCTGAAATCCTCCACTGTCATGGCGTTTGTGCTGTTTCTAATGTCCCTGCTGAATGTCCTGCCCATCATCTAGGTGAGTTTAGGCCAAGATACAGAGCCCGTCCTCTGGACTGCCCTTAGTACAGTTGGAGGTGGCTCCTGTGACACGTGGGGAGGTGTCCAATCCCAAACACTCCTCAAGTACCTCTCCCAGCATTGTTCTTCCTATCTCTTTGACCCCTGAGCAGGTGGCCTGGGCCTGGGACACAGCAGGAGTTCAGAGAGGAGCTGTCTGTCATCAGAGCTATTCCAAACACTGGCTCCAGTGCTCTGGGTTATGACAAAGCTGGCCATTGTCTCAGAAGGACCCAGACAAGTGTCCTTGAAACAGGAAGGGCCTGGGGAGACTGTACCCCACCCACTCCCATCAGAACAGAATCTAGGTCAGTTTGCCAGAAAAGTCCTTCTCATCAGCCAGTTCTTGAAGGCAAGAATTCCAGAAGCAAAAGTGCAGATGAATGGGGTAAAGTGCCATGGTGGACAGAAAGGGGCTCAGAGGTTATGTTTCAAATGCCACAGTGTCCCCTGCCTCCAGTTTTCACAAGCTGGACTAACCATGGACCGCCTCCCTCCTCAGTCTCCTGGGATTTCTTATCTAGTCTTATCTGGACCACTTTTCTTCTTAATCATCTGCCCCCAGGTTCTGATTCAAAACACAGGTTTGAGATACCAGTCCAGAGCTAATCAGACTTTCCAGTTCATTTCTATTCAGGACTGACCTAGACAAGGCCCTTCCCTGGTCTTTAAATTTTTTCATTTCATTAAATTCAGTGATTTATCCTCTGTTATACCCATGGCCCACTCACTCCCTTCCCCATTGCCAGCGTGTTAGCAGGTCTGTCTACTGGCCCAGGGCACCTGGATTTGGAACATGTGAGAAAGGCTTTGTGCCTTCAATCTCATCACATTTCCCTTTTCCCTTGTCTGTGTCTTCCAGTTCATCCACGCCACCTGCAGTGACGCTGAACATCCTGGCCCCATGCACCTTGGAGGATTTCTGGGAGTCATGTACCCAGGAGAGAGCTTGCCAAGTGTCAGCGGCGCTCTCTCCTCACGCCCTAGCCCACGCTCATTCTTCCAGACCCGACTTTCCAATGTCTGGTTCCGGCCCACTGCCCCAGCCAGCTGTGTCTTCCAAACGTTCAGAACCTCAGCCAACTGGCCACTCGCCTCTGGCCTTACCATTCCCTTGATCACTTCCCTTTCCTTCTGGAGTGCTGCCTCCCCTTCTGCCCCTTATGGGGGTTTGGCCAAAGCCTTTGTCAGCTTCCCTCACACCATCCGCATCCTGCAGTTGTCTTCCTGGGGTGGTGAATGTGAGATGCTAAGGGCAAGGGTGATATTCACTTTATTTGTTATATGGTATGTGAAGAGTCGTGTGTGACCTTCAGGTACTAGCTCAGGACCACACACCGAAAAAACCAAATAAATGGGACTTTTCTGGATGGCCTTATAGGTGGGGGCTGCTGGGAGTGAATTTGCCTGCTCCACAGAGAGGCCCCAAATTGTCCTGCCCAAGTGGTCCTAGGTGTAGGTCCCTAGCCCTGTGGACCTCTGATAGCTACCACAGTGGATCTTCAGGAGACACATGGACATACCTCAGTCCCAGGTCATGCAGGAATGGTAGTGGCTGATGGGTAGAGAGAGGAGAGCCTCAGCCCGTTGGGACACCCTCAGCAGCCTTTGGCAGCTTCCCCATACCAGCCCCTCCTTGTCAGCTCACCCTGGCCAGGCTCTGGTCTGGCGTTCGAGGTCCACATAATTATGACACATTCTCTCTGCCTACTCATGTGTCCCTGTTCTCTCCACAGTGCCCATCCCGCCTAGCCCCACCATACCCATCCTCACCAGTATGCCTTTGTTCAGATAACTGACAATGGCGAGACTAACACCTGGTTGTGTTGAGTGTGGGTCCTGTACTACACCGATGTTACTCATTTTACTGTCACAGCAGCATTCTGAGACAAGTACTACTCTTAACCCCATTTACAGATGAGGACACAGAGGCTCAGAGAGGCTAGGAAATATGTTAAGGGCAGCAGATAGGAAGAATGGAACAGTCTTGACTTCCTTCTCTTCTCTGTTCCACCAAACATTCGATCTATTCTTCCAAGTCTAGCTCAAATAGCTATGAAAACTTTCCTGGCTATTTCAGGCCAATGTCACATTTTAATAATAATAGCTAAAATCACTGCCTTCTTTTTTGAGGAAATGGCCCATGCTTTGCATTTCTTTCTTTCTTTTTAAATCAAGTATATTTGACATATAGCACTGTATGAATTTAAGCTGTACAACATGTTAATTTAACACATTTATATATTGTAATATGATTGCCATTGTAGCCATAATAAACACTTTTGTCATGTTACATAGTTATAGTCTCTTTTTAGCAGTTGGAGTAATTAATTTCTAGTCTCTTAGCAAGTTTGATGATTATATTGTAACACAATATTGTTGCCTGCATTCACTGTACCGTGCATTAGACCTCTAGGGCATTTTCACTGTTTATTGGGCATTTGTTTCCATAAACACATCATTCTTATTCCCCCACCCCCAAACATGGGCAAGAAACTGCGGGGTTTTATAAAACAAGGGAGTCACTGAGGAAGGGTAGGAGAAGGTTTTACTTCAGACTGTGCAAGAGCAAGGTAGCCTTTTGTGGTAAGCATCTTAGCTATTTCTGAGGACACAAAAGAATAGGAGATTTCTTAAATCTTCCTGTTTTTGGGCAACATGAGACTCATGAGCTATCTCACCCAGCCCCAGTCTCATGAATTTAAAGGTCATCCGAGGTAAGAAAAATAACCCCAAAATTGGAAATAAATCTGGAGGCTGAATGCACATCCTTTCAATGTATATTCTCCCAGAGTATTTATAATCCGTGGGTAAGCCTGTGAAACGATGACATCGGGAAGATCTGTCAGTCAGGAAGGCAGCCCTCCAACCTGGAGCCCTACGTCCTGGTCAACAGACTCCTCCACTCAGTCAGCACACCTCCACCTCTTTGAAGGAAATGTGTCTGAAATGGAAGCAAGAAGAACCTTGGAAAGGTAGGGAAGAGAAATTTCCAGGAGAGAGAAAGGCTCGTGTGGTTAGAACCCTTAACCTCTTCTCCTGTCTTGTGAAAATGAGTTGACTTTGGTGTTTGGGGCATTCCACATCTACAGGCAGGAAACGCCTGATGCCTTCCACCAGGGCTGTAGAAATATTTTAAAGAAATGCATTGAGATTGGTCAAAATGTGAAAAAAATGGGTCTGAAAGGAGGAACACAGAAAAACCTGGAAGAGAGAGCTCCATGCTAAATCATTGGCATAATTTTTAGGAGTTAAGAAAAGGCTTTCAAAAATAAAAATTATAACTCAGAGAGACAATATGACCCTCATCTAGGAAAGCAGGAAGGAGTGGTGGCCTCTCCTGGGAGCCAGTGTGGAGGAGGACCCTTGCTGGGCCAGAGCCATGCTCTTTTGCTGTCCCTCAGTCCACCCACTTTCTCCCTTCTGCTATGACAAAGGAAACTTGCTTCTATTTTCATAGATCCTTGGAGACCCCTCCTCAGCACACTGTTGTCTCCAGATTCTGGCAATTAAACTCCAAGGGAAGGGATCCTCCTGCAAAATTCTCTGCTTATCTCAGCTGCCTCCCAAAATAAACTCTCTCCCACAGGGAGTGAAGAGGAAGCCTGGGGAGTGAGGGTAATAGATCAAGTCCTTTGCTTAAGCTGATCTGTGTCCCAGTTTCTTCTTCTGTGAAAGAGAAGCAATGATGTTCACCACAAAATGTTCGTAGTGAAATTAAACTGAAAGACAATCTAAGGTCATCTCCCCATGGGAGGTCCTAAGAATCATAGTTACTATCAGTGCCGCTGCCCTCCATTCTCTCCAAGACAGAAACCAGTGGTTTCCTGTGAGTTAGTACAACTCCCCAGCCCCAATCCTATCTTCTCTTTCCTCTCTGCATGCAACAAAGATTATTTTCTTCCAGGAAAAGATAGGTTTATCACATATGTGTACAAAAGACTAGTACAGAGCTTAGATGGGTGGATACAACTAATACCAATGGTTCGAATAAAAATGTCTGAAATATGTTTTCAAATAACAGATCAAATTCTGCCATTTGTGTTCCAATCTGAATCCCCCATAGGGAAATAGTATAGTTAATTTTTCTGTTACAGGAACTAACATGATGAAAAGTAATTAATTTCCCTGAGGAGTGTGTATATACAGCACTTTCATGTGTATTTCCTACTTGCCAGATATTGTGAATACATCAATAAACAAGTCTTTACCTCTTTCTTTATGAATCTCAAAGACTTTGTACTTTATTCATTGAAGAATAGACTTGAAAGAATCTTTATAAAGTTCCCAGTTTTACAAGGTGAAAGGTGAGTGAACTCTAAAGAGAATTTTATAAGCTTATTTTCTGTCATCTGGAGAATTTTCACCTAAGACATTAGAGTGAGACATTATACAAATAAGAGACAAGTTCTATCTCTATATACACATAAGGAACATAGCACAATGCCCAGTACATGGCAGGCTCTGAATAAATAATAGATATTAGCGATAGAGTTATGAAGTTAAGCTCAGAGCATCCTTCAATGGTGGAAGGAATTCCACTTTTAAATAGCAAGTTATAGAAATCTCAGTGCTTACACAGTGCTTGAGTTTGTAAAGTCCTACATTTTGTTTAATGTATTTTACAGAAGAAACAGTTCAAAAGATTATATGGTTAAAAGCTGTATTTTTCACCAGAGATAGAGAGTACTGCTTTAGGGTTTAAAAAGACCTCTCTAAACCTTTAGATGTCATGATTCTCATTATTAGTGAGACTCACATAGTGATTATTTACCCAACATTACAGAGCCAAGAGGTTCCAGAGCCAGGCACAGGATGGCCTGGTCCTTCAGTGCTGGCTGCCAATCCTGCAACGGTCCAGCCCCTTCCTCAGGGCCCCCATCACCTCCCGGTTCCTCAAGCTATAAATGAGGGGATTGAGCATAGGGGTGAGAACTATGTAGAAGATGGAGACCACCTTGTCATGGCGTGGGGCCCGGTAACGCCTAGGTCTCAGGTAGATGAACATGGCTGTCCTATAGAAGAGAGAGACAGCTGTCAGGTGGGAGGAACAGGTGGTCAGAACCTTTCTACTGGCCTGAGCAGAGCGCATATGGAGTACAGCCCTCAGAATGCGAGAATAGGAGGCCACGATGATGGAGAAAGGAAGGAGCAGCATGAAGACACAGCAAGCAAAAAGCAGAGTGTCAAAAAGAGATGTGTCTTCACAAGCCAGTTTCAATAAAGCTGGCACCTCACAGAAGAAGTGGTCCACATTCCTTGAACCACAGTAGTGTAAACTCATGGCTGCCACCATCTGAATCAAACCATCTAGTATCCCAAAGGCCCAGGAACTTCCAGCAATCTGGAGACAGACTCTCTGATTCATGAGGCTGGGATAGTGAAGTGGGTGACTGATGGCCACATAGCGGTCATAAGCCATGAGTCCCAGCAAGAGCCCTTCAGATCCTACAAGAGAGACAAAAAAGCCAATTTGTATGCCACAGCCCACAAAGAGATGAACTTTGTGCCAGACAGGAAGTTGACTGCCATCTTTGGCACAATGTCACAGACCAACATGAGGTCCATGAGAGAGAGTTGACTGAGGAAGAAGTACATGGGTGTATGAAGTCGAGGATCTGTGAAGATAGGAAGATGAGGAGGCCATTCCCGCAGAGCGCCACTGTGAAGACCCCCGTAACTGCAGAGAAGAGGACAAGGTCAGTCAGACTGTGGGAAAAGATGCCCAAGAGGATGAAGCCATCTGTGGATGATCGGTTCAGCCACATCTCCATGGCTTTGTTGTTGTTCCTGGTCACCCGAGAAAGTGGACAAAGAGTATTGGATTGATTGTTATTTCTTTATTGACCTCTGCATTGCACATCTTTGGCCAGCTATTTTCTTTGTCACTCACGAGGCCTCAACAACATAAGCTTTGGGACACAGAATGCAGCACTGCTTTATCTCCCAACACACCAACAGGAGCCATTTTAGCTCATAGAATTAAATCACGTATCCGTATTGGTATGTATTGGTGCCAGAAAGAGTATAAATTGACTTATTTTATCCATCCTAGGATCTTTGGACAATCTGCTTCAACAGCCAAAGTCTTGGGTCTGCTATATGGTACTGAGTCTTTGATTTGAGACCTCATGGACTTGGCAAACTATCTTTAACTGGGCTTGGATCATTTAATTTCAAAGAGATAATTTGTGTTATTATATGTGTTATATGTGTTGTAAAAAGGGAAGAGAGTGAAGCAAAAATTGGTCTTTAGTCTGTATATTGTGTTTATGTTCTGAGAGTGTTATCATGCTGTCTACTCTGCTATATTTATAATACAGATAAAGAATATGTTCTTTAGTGTCTTACATGAGAAGGAAGAATTTCAGCTGGGTGCCACTGTTGTCAATTATATTGGGGTTGACAGGAAAGTCACAGGGTCAATCAGCAGAAGCAATGACAACTAGTGGCCTCAAACTCTTAAGAACAGTGAGGTTTTCAGCTATGCTGAGACTTTTCAAATGACTCCAGGATCAGGGCTTCAGTATAATTGGGCTGAAATCACATACAACTAATACTTGCTTACTAAGTTACCTTTAGCAGAAATCAAAAGCCTTTTAAAATAAAATCCTTCTAACTGATAACTTGCCCCTGGTGTTCTGAACCATTTACTCTCCGCCTTACAAAAGTTCCAATTAATTCATTTGGAGCATGTCAATGAAAATAATTTTCTTTGACCTTTGGTCAAAAATTTTTTTTCTAAATATCTTCTTATGGAATAGAACAGGAGACACGGACAGATTTTACCTGGATAAAAGCCAAATGAAGAAATCAAAGCTATGTATGCTAAAAAAAAGACAAAATTCCTTTGATAGTCACAATATCTGAACCCAAGGCAAATAAAAGAATAAATAATTATAAGCAACCAAGTGGAAGCATTACAATCTTCTGACCACAACTCCTTTATTGTTATGCTCATGCTAGTCTTCACCATCAAAGGCATTTCCAGTTTTATTTTTTTAAGTGTGCATTTGATAAGTTTTTAAAAAATTTATTTATTTTAATTAGTTTCAAGTATACAGTACATTGGTTAGACATCTATATAGTTCATAAAACAATCCCCCCAATTGCTCCCTCCCTTCCCTGATCCTCCACCTAACCAACGTATTAATGCTAACTGCATTCCCTATGCCATGCTCTCCATCTCCGTGACCATCCATCAGCTACTAATTTGTACTTCTTTAACCCTTCACTCTATTCTCCCAGGCCCCCAACCCCACTCTCCTCTGTCCATCACCAAATTGTCTACTATATTTGTGAGTCCGTTTTCGATTAGTTTGTTCTTTTTGTTCCGTAGATTCCACATATAAGTGAAATCACATGGTATTTATCTTTCTCTGTCTGACTTATTTCACTCAGCATAATAAAGATGTTCTCACTCTTGAGCGTGCAAGAGTTCCCTCCAGTAGCTTTCCAGATCTCTGGCCCCGCCCGGGTGATGGTCAAGAACCTCTGGGGCTGGAGTGTGGTGAATGAGAGGAGCCAGAGACAGAGGCCAAGAGGGCTGGTGACTTATGTGTCTGGAAAGAGCCTGGGAAGGGTCCTCACTGGGCTGGCAATGCAGATGTGGCAGGAAGATCTCGGCCAGGCCCTGTGGGACGGTCCCTCTTGGTGCACAGGACACCCAGCGATGGTCATCAGTGCACCAGCCAAATGGTTCTACCAGTTGGGGCGGGGGGGGGGCACACGAAATGTAAATAATTATATGTTTTTCTCTTGCTGCTTTTAATATTCTTTCTTTGTATTTAAACTTTGGCATTTTAATTATGATGTGTCTTGGTGTGGGCCTCTTTGGATCCCTGATTTTTGGAATCCTCTGAGCTTCCTGGGGTTTTATGTCCATTTCCTTCACCAGGTTAGGGAAGTTTTCCATCATTATTTCTTCAAACAGCTGTTCAACATCTTGATTTTCTTCATTATGCCGATCAGATGGATAATTGGACCCTTGATAATGTCCCATGTGCTCCTTAAATTATTTTTATAGTCTTGGCATCTTATCTCTTGCCATTCTGATTGAAGACCACCTGTTAAGATTAAGCAAGCAATCCACAGATGCTGTGCTTATAGTTGCCTCAAAAGGCCACACCAGAAACCGAGGCCAGCAGCCTTCAGTGTGAGTCTAGGCGCTGCTCAGCAAGGGGCACCTGACTCGCTGAGGATACACCTGGAAGTGGCTTGGGTGGGGCTGCGAGTTGGAGAAGGAGGGGTTTCAGGGAATCTTCTGGGCGGAGTGACCTCTGTTATCCAGTTTGATGATGCCTTGGCTATGATGGCTATGACGGCGCTGTGTCTTGCACACTGGGAGCGGGGAGGGCTCAACAGGGAACAGTGGAGACCAGTGGCACTTCTGTACAGAGCGAGTCTCACCTAGGCCCTCACTCCAACAATGTCTCCCTGTAAGTCCCTATTGCGCCCTGTGCGCAGCCGAATTGGCACTGGTGCTCAGAGTGAACAGGTTCATCACCTGAAAATCCACTTGCGGATGCGGCCCCTTTAAGAGACTTCTGCTGCTGCCGCAGCCTCCATTTCATTCAGCCGCTCTAGACTGGGCAGCCTCACGTCCTCGCCACATCCTACCTTCTGCCGTTGCAAGGTGATTTCTTGGATTTCTCCCTAGTTGTATGGTTTGTTCATCTAGATCCCAGGAGATTTTTCCTTGCAGCTTGCACCTTGTTTCTGTCACAACTTTGATTTGGTCGCCAGAGGAATGAACAGAGCCTCTATCATCTATGCCATTTTCTTCTCCTCCCTCCAGTTTTTTTAGGCTTCTCCCTACTCTCTCTCATCAGACCCCTTCTAATTTCACCTGCTCCTTTCTCTATCCAGGGCTGCATTATCAATCATTTTTATGGTTTTTAAGTAGCACAGCAGTGAAGAATTTCCCACTTAAATTTGTGTACCTAGCTACTGCTGTGTAACAAATAGCCCCCAAATTTAGCATCATAAAATAAAATAACAAACATTTATTATCTCGCAGTTTCCATGAGTGAGGAATGCAGGTGCAACTTAGTTGGATTCCTCTGGTCTAAAGTTTTTTATGTGGTTACAGTGAACTTGGCCAGTCTGCATTCTTCTCAAGGTTTGTCTGGAGGAGGTCTTGTTCCAAGATCATTTACTGGCTGTTGGTGGGCCTTTTCCCCTCTTCACAGGGCTGCCTCACTGCAGGGCAGTTGACTTCTCTCAGGGCGAGTGATTCAAGAGAGAAGGAGAGAAAAAGCACCCTACATGGAAGCCACAGTCTTATAACCTAATAATGGAAGTGACTTCCCATTTCTGCTGAATTATATTCTTTAGAAGTGAGTCATTCAGTCCAGCCCACAGTTACTGGGAGGGATCTCACAGGGCATGAATACCAGGAAATGGGGGTGAGTGGGGACCATCTTAGAGTCTGTTTACCACACTCTTCCATGTTTCATCTCAAATCCTGTTTGCTGATATAAATAAACTGGACACTCATTATTTTAATAAGCAATCTTGTCATATAAGAATGATAACGATTTGTTAAGTTGCCTAGAAAACAAAAAATCAAAGATGTTGAGCCTGTCAGCCTGTCTCTCAACTGTTGAGAAGAAGCAGGACTCTGTGCCTGGCCTAGTGATAGGCAATATAGAATAGTAAACATAAATTCAACTTTTGCATCCTACAGTAGTCACATTCATTTTTAATCTGACCTTACAGTTATTCTGCAATGAAGGTACAGTGAGATATTTTAATAAATAGAGGCTTTTTAACAGATGAGGAAATTGAGGCTATGAAGAGTTGGCTGGGTTGCCCAAGGTTACATGGTTAGTTAATATGGAACCAGGACTTGAGAAGGGAGCTTTAGAATCCAAGCTCTGGATATTTTACATTATATCAGGCTGTTTGGGGACAAAAATATCTTTAGAAGGTCAAGCTATTTTATTTTAGAGAAATTCTTAATTAGGTGCTCCCAATTCCATTTTATCCTGGCTCACCCAGGGGCCCTCTGATCAGTAATATGGACTTTAGAAAATTTGAAATTTTTTTGCTAAAGAGCCGTACAGGTTTCCTGTCAGATATAGTGCTCGTCATAGATGAGTACATGACCATGTTTGGTTATTCAGTTCCTGTCTTGTGAGTTGGTTAGTATAAATGGAATCCTCTAATCCTAGATGAAAATTACAATTACATTTCTCACCCTGAGAAACTCAGGGAAACATCTCAGGGTGATGATCATGAGGATGAAGTGGAGGAGCCAGAGAATCCATCTGCTTGCCTGTCTCTTTGAATGACACCGGAATCTGCATCGGATCCCAATACCCATCTCCAGCCACCACCGCAGCCTCAGCCTCAGCCACAAACTTCCCATTCCGCAGACTGTATACAGCTGCCTGTCTCTCTGACACCTCAAACACAAGGTGATCCCCCGTCTCCCACACCTCATTTGTTTCATCCTAGAATGTGCTGCCTTTAGTGCAGTTACAGTTCACAGCAGCCTCTGACTGGGTTCCCTGCTTCTCCACCAGCAGCAAGAGGGTTAAGCCATCATTTGAAATTCAAGGCAGATAGTGTCACTCTTGTGCTCAGCTATGCCACTGGTTCCTAACACATTCAGGGCAAGACCCAATCCTTGCAAGGCCCCCAATCCCCACATGACCCACCACTGTGGGTGCCCTTCACACATCCAATGCTTGGACATTGGCTCCTACCTCCCCCTCCCTCAGGGTGCTCAATACAGGAGCCTCTTCATTTTTTCCTGGAGCAGGATGGACACACTCTTACCTTAGGATCTTTACCCTTCCCTCTCAAGGGAGCGTCTCTTTTCCAGTTACCCACATGGCTCCCCCTCACTTCAGATCTTCTCCAGGTATCTCAAGAACATCTCTGCAAAGCTCCGTGTATGTGCGTATGTGTGTATACATATATACATATACAGAGAGAGAGAGTGATGGAAGGGAGAGACTGAATAAAGTCATACGTGATAAAGTGACATGCAGCTGTCCCCTCTAATTTCTGAGAGCCCAGAGCCTGGACCTTTAATTGTAGGAACCCTTGTTCTTGATCTGAATGTACTAAGGGTTCACCGCTGGGCCCCCTTTTTTTTTGAGGAATAGTAGTGATATTGTAAAAATTATCTTCAAGTGTTTACAAGAGAAAGGAATGTTCTTTGCAAATGCATGATAATCTCATCTAGGAGACATTTGTGAAGAATGTATTTAGTTTTCCTTATCTCACTGCAAAGACAAAACAAGGAGACTCCACAAAACATGCTCTCTGTGCAAAGACCTAAGGTAACTTCCAGATCCTAGACCAGGGAGGTGAGCTACTTGAGCTATGTCCCTAGAGCCAGGAGCATGGCTGACCTGTGCTGGAGAAATCATGCTCAGGTGTCCTTGCTGCCAATAACACCCAGATGTGATGTTGAGGAAGTTTTCTACAGAAACAAATTGCTGTTCCTAGAGCCTTCAATGCATTTTGACTGTATCAAGATTCAACCAAACAATGTAATAAATCAACTTGATTACCACTGAATGTCAGAGTGACTATCTAATGGATGGTAGGAAGTGGGGCCTGGCCAGGTATTCTGTGAACCTTGTACTCTGTTGATGTCCTATACCTTTATGTACTCGATAATTGATTATTCCTTGTTCCTTCAACAAATAGTGATTGAGTCCCACGGAAATAAATGAAGACTGGCCAAACGAGAAAAGCAAAGGCCATTTATTTAGAGCTTGCTCTAGCAGAGGAGTCAGCCACTGCCACCAGCATTTTGCCGGAGACTCAAAGGCGGGCAGAAAAGTGGGAAAGCTTTAGAGTGGGGAAAAAAGAAGCTTTAGGTGTGCCCTAATAGAGGCAGTTGGCATGGGGAAGCAGTGTGCATATTGGTATATATTTGGCTTTCTTTGGTTCATTCTAATTGGAATCAGGGAAAAAATTAAGGAAGCTGTCAATTATTAATATAGTCCTGGCCATTTGGGGCCTATTGCTCCAGAAGTTATTGTTTAGTTTCCTAGTTCATTACTAAAATGAGCACTCTGACTTCCTACAAGTCTGACATTGAGCGGGCTGGGTTCCTAAGCTGTTTGTTGTAGACAAGAGAGTTGGTTTCCTGGCAGATTGCTGCAGGGGGAGGGTGGAGTTCTATTTTCATACATAACCCTGCCATTGCCTGTATATTCAGTCTCTTAGCACCGATACATGTGACTATC
Organism: Pteropus alecto; assembly: GCF_000325575.1. Taxonomy (NCBI): domain Eukaryota; kingdom Metazoa; phylum Chordata; class Mammalia; order Chiroptera; family Pteropodidae; genus Pteropus; species Pteropus alecto. Next base: position 15,395,375 of record NW_006443124.1, read on the forward strand.
CCACTGCTGATGGCATTTGTGAAAGAACTCCTAAGAGTTCTCATAACAAGAAAAAATATTTTTTTTTATTTCTTTTGTATATATATGAGACAATGGATGTTAACTAAATTTATTGCAGTAATTGTCTCACTACATATAGAAGTAAATCATGCTGTACACCTTCAGCTCACATATAGCCTATGGGTGGGGCACCGAAGGCATCTCCCACAACACTCAACTTAAATCAGCACTTCTCTCTTCTTCCTGACCATGCCGAGTGGCTTTTGTTGTTTGGGAATTTCGTTTCATTCTTTCTTAAACACAAAGTTATGGAATTTAAAAATATCTGTAGCTAATTATACTTCCAGATATATTTTAGCAATAACTGAGGTCCCTGCATCTCTGATTTATATTCTCTCGGTGTTCTATTTTTTCACACTGAAGCCCATCCTTCTGTGGAAATCTGTGGGCAATGAACACCCTCTCTGCTTCTATTTGTCTGAAAATGCCTATTTTTTTCCTTTTGAAATGCCAATGTGACTAAATTAAAACTTGCAGGTAAGTTTCTTTCCACAGATGCCACCTGCTCTCTTCTGCTCTTGACTGGCACGATGAGGAATCTGAGGAAGTTGACTGCCAACCATTTATTGTTAAGCCTTCTTTCTTTTCTGGTTGCTTTTCTGGTTGTCTCTTTATCCTTGATGGCTGCAGTTTCACTACAGTGGATTGGAGTGTGGCTTTATATTTATTTATTTATCCTGTCCAGAATTCAGAAAACATTTTGATTCTGAGAACTTGGGTTTTTCTTCAATTCGCAGGAATTTTCTCTCAAATGTCGATTCTACCCCTCCACTGCCTCCATTCCCCCTGTTAGAACTCTTATTGGGCTGATTAGAAGCCTATCATTTTATATTCTGGATTCTTAACCTGTTCTTTGTATTTTTGTAAACTGTGCCTTTCTGCTTAATTCGGAGAGTAACTAGGTACCAGCTTTCAATTTACCAATTTTCTCTTAAGCTGGCTCCTGTCTAGAGTTTATCCCAACTACTATTTATTAACATTTAATGCAGTATTTATCCTCCATGTTTTTCATTGGTTGTTTCCTGCTGTCATCATTCAGAGTTCATTTCTGACTATTTTTCTTTACTATTTTGTATTCTATTTTGGTAGGAGATCCATATTTACTTGTCCCTTCATATATCTTCAACATACTATTTTAAATTCTTTGTCTAATTCTTCTATAATATGAATTTCATCTTGGGTGAATTATAGTGTTGGCTCATGTTTGGTTGTTTGCTTGTTATTGGCTCCTTTAGGAAGGAAGATTTAAATTTTTCATTTTATTACTATCATTTTTGTCTCTCTCATACATGTGCCTTGCAAAAATGTGCACCCACCTCTCTACTCTGCTCAGTGGTTAATGATTACTTCTTTCCAGGCTTCTGGGTGCCACATCCTGAAGCAAGTTTTAACTGTGAGAAATCACAGTTGCTTCCCAGTGATGGTACAATGGCAGAGCTAGCTGGCTGGTCACCTGGAGAGCTGAGTGTCATCTTAGTGGCCATCATAGAGATGTTGGACACACGTTAATGCCCTTGTTCTGATGTCTGGGATTCTGCTATGCACAGGTTCCTCTCCCGTCCTTTGCCCTGCCCAGGACTTCGTGCTGTCCTGGGTTCCCAGGGCCTAAGTGTGAAGCCCATTCATGGTTGCTCCTCCAGTCCATACTCAACTGTCGCTTAATTTCCTTCCCAACTCAAACATAACCTCCATTTTGTGCAGCACTGGAGCCAAGTGACTTAAGTCGTGGGGCAAGTGTCCCACCTTCCCCCGTTCTCGCAAGATAGCTCTCTTTATTTTCACCTTCTGTCTGGGCCTGAGGGCATTTGAGTTTGCAACTCTTGCTTTAAACCTGTTTTAGGTGTCTCCACACACTTTTTCTGACCTCTCCCTGACATCACCCATGCATTAGGGCCCTTCTTGATGTCCACATCATACCTCCAGTACATACACATGATCATATTTAGCGAAGTCTACTTTAACTTACCATCATTCTTGAGATTCTGTCACAGATCAGGTTTCCTGGAATAAACTGCAATAGGGTTGAATGCAGGCGGTTTATTAGAGAGTGCACTCACAATTGAAACCTGTGGTGGCAGAAGGGAGTTAGGGAAACAAAACTGGATGCAGGGAGAAGTTGCCTGTGATTCTTCCTGCAAGGAGATCTGGAGCTGGGATGGCCATCAGAGTCAACCTGAAGCAAGATGGCCAGGCATTTACAACCTCCATTGATCATTCATGGGATTCAGGCAGCTCCTTTGGAACAAGGGAAGTTCCTCAGTCATGGGAAATTCCTGGAGAAGTACACAGTGGAGACCTGTCACCTACTGATTCTCCCAGCAGCTGTGGGATACAGGCTTCGTGCCTTTAATATTTTGTAACCCAATAGGCCCAGCTCTTATTTCCACATTGCCCACACTCAGCATGGACCTGATGAATTGAATCTATGTACTAATCTGATTAACTCTGGTCAGAGAATGACTTTTATTTTCAGTAGGGCACATTTATTTCTTTTCCAATCAAACCAAGTTGGCTAATCCAAGTTTCCAGCTCTGGAGCCCACATCTGCAGGCCCCAGTGCCAGCTTAGCCTTGCTCCCCACTACAGGGACACCTCCCCATGAGTTTCCTGAGAGCCCCAGTCACTTCCTTGTTCCTCAGGCTGTAGATAAGTGGGTTGAGCATAGGGGTGATCATGGTATAGAAGGCAGAGACCACCTTGTCCTGCTTGGAGGAGTGGTAGATCTGGGGCTGCATGTAGGTGATCATGGCAGCCCCATAGAAGAGAGTGACCACGGCCATGTGGGAGGAGCAGGTAGCAAAGGCCTTTCGCCGACCTTTGGCAGAGTGCATACGAAGTACAGCCACCAGGATCTGCAGGTAGGAGGTGGAGATGACAGAGAAGGGCAGGAGAAGCATGAGGACACAGCAGACATATATCATTGTCTCATAGAGGGAAGTGTCAGCACAGGCCAGCTTGAGCACAGCGGGGACCTCACAGAAAAAGTGGTCGATCTCCTGGGAGCCACAGTAGGGGAACCTCAAGGTGAAGACAGCCTGGATCAGCCCATCCACCAGGCCAAAGAGCCAGGACCCTCCCACCATGAGCCAGCAGACACGGCGGTTCATGACCACTGAGTACCTCAGTGGGTTGCTGATGGCCACGTAGCGGTCATAGGCCATGAAGGCCAGCAGGAAGCACTCATCCCCAAGGAGGGTGAGAAAGAAAAGGATCTGGAGCCCACAGCCTGTGAAGGAGATGGAGCCACGGCCCAGCAGGAAGTCGGTGGCCATCCGTGGCACGATGGTGGAGATGAGCATGAGGTCCATGAGTGACAGCCAGCTGAGGAAGAAGTACATGGGGCTGTGCAGGCGGGAGTCCACATTGATGACAAGGATCATGAGCCCGTTGCCAGAAAGAGCCACCAGAAACATGACCATAATGATGGAGAAGAGGAGGAGGTGCAGGGGCGTGTGCGTGAAGAGGCCCAGGAGGACAAAGTGAGAGATGAGAGTCTGGTTTCCTGCCCAGGCCATTGTTCCTGCAGAGGGATGTGCCAGAGGGCAGTGGGATCTGGAAGCAGGAGGGTTGTGTTTAGTGCCATGGTAATGAGGATATTATGACTTTACCAAACGCGTTGCCCTCTTTAAATGATCATTGGTTTAGAATAAAAAGGCCTGGCATCTTTTACATAAATAATCTGTAACAAAGATGCAAACTGTTCTTGTTGTTGCTTTAACTTCTAGGACTGTATGCACGTTGTTGAAAAGCAAACTTGAAGCATTGACTGCTAAAGTAGACACTGCTCTGCATCTGCCAGGAGCTGGTCTCCGGCCCTCACAGTCGCTTCTCTACCAAGTTCTGGGTCAGCCTCACCTGAGGACCGGCTTTTTCAGAAAAAAGTACTAAAGCAGCAAAGACATTTACCGACTGTGTGAACTGGGTACCTAGATGACCTTTCAGAAACTCCATTTTCTTATCTTGAATTGGGATAACAATACTATCTTATGTGGTGATGGTAAAATTGAAGGTTATAACAAGCAATGCCTAGTAGTTTAGAAGTGATAACAGCTGACACTGCTTGAGCATTTCTCACGTGCCAGGCACCACGATGAGCACTCTGTCACATCCTCACATTTACTCCTCATAACTGCCCTGAAAGATGGATCATTATCCCCATTTCACAAGTTGGGAAACAGACAGAGGGAAGTTTATTAATTTTGTTCTTTTCAGATGTGAAAGCTTTAAGTATTTCCTAAGAAACTTAGTAAATGAGAAACTAAATGCCCAACGCAAAGGAAAAACTAAGAAAGTTATGGCATAATCACATGATAAAATACCATGTAGTCAAAGAGATATTTATAACATTTTAAAAGCTATTGAGCAAAAATTTACATCTACTGAGTATTTTTAAAAATTTTAAAGACTGGGAGTAAAACACTAAGATATTAAGAATGTGCTTTCTTCTAGATGGTGGAATTAAAAATTATGTCTTCTCATTTTTTTTTTTGTATTTTACACATTTTTTATAAGGAATGTGGAAATATAATTTTTAAAGCAAAGTTATACAACATATAATATCATTACTCAAAACTGGCAGCTTTCTCATATAATACCACTAACCAATTAGTGAAAGTAGTAGAAAAAAATTAATATATCTTATTCACGATCGCTGTAAAGTTCCTAGGAAAGAACTCTAATGCTAACAATAACAGAGCATTTGCATGACCTAAAAGACAACCTGAGGAAAGCTATGCATGTTCTTGGATATAGGCTCAACAGCCTAAGGGTGTAAATTCTCCTTAAAATAAATCTATAAAATTCATGTGATCCCAAAGAAAACCCCAAAGGACACTTGTAGCTTGATGATGGCACTGTAGAGTTAGGATTCTCTCAGAAGTCATCCAAAAGCAGTAAGGACATTCAGAGCAGAAGCACAGTCTATGGTGGACGAAGCTGGGATGGCTGAAAGCTGTATCCACAAACAAAACTGGAAGGGACAGCAAAAGCAGTAGAAACTGAGCAGGGGGAAGGAGAAAGTGGGAAAAAGACACCTGTGAACATAGAGCACAAAGTAACCTCTGCAAAGAGCAGAGCAAAACCCAAATCACTAGTTTGCATTAGTGGAAGCAAGGAACAGGTACAAGGATACCCCTGGGACCTGGTTTATTACAAGGAGCAGAGGAGAAGGAATTGAACAAAGAAATGCACAGATAAGCCTTATTTGCAAAAGGAATTCTGCCTTGGTGGCATGGAGAGAAGAGATGTGTGTTAAGGACAGCCCTCCAGTTCTCCATCTCAGTAGCCTGAAGATAATGTAACCTTATATTCAATACCTGGTGTTTGGAGACCTTGATATATGAACTTCACTTTGGGGTTAAAATGGCCAATTGAGCACACAATCAGTGCTCCTTGCAAAATCTCACTAGAGTGAGGGTGCCCATAGGTACCACAAGTGCAGCTGAGAAGACAACAGCAGCATTCTTTGGAACTGGAAGCAGATGGGTGGGTGTAGCCGACTTGCAGACCTGAGCAGGCTGAGCTGCTGATTAATTAAGTGGCTGGGAAAGAGAGACTAAAACCAGGGCTGGCTTGACAGTCAGCTGAAGAAGCACAGATCTCTCCTGACACCACAGAGATGGGCCTTGCTCTTCCTACATGCCAGCAGCGAGCAGGAGACTGATTCCCCAAGAAGGTAAAGCTGAGACTGCCAGGCCCAGGGGAGGTGAGGATGCTGTCAGCAGAGCGGATATGTGAGTAAGCAGGGTGCCTGGCCTTGCCTTCTAGTCAGCTCCATGGAGCTCCCTGCCCCAATCCAGGAATCTGATGGGCCCAGGAACTATCTAAAGATACGGATGTTGGAAGTTTTTTAAAAAAATAACACAAAACCCCCATCATCTCATCCAGAGTGAAGCCATTATTAATATGTCACAACCACATGCTTGGAGTACCCAGCCTGTTTTTTATTACCCCCTCATATTTTACCAGGAGCAGACAACCAAAGGTCAGCAGACATCTGAAAAGTTTTCATCCTCAAAGGGGAAGAAAAACAACAAAGCGAAATGGATGAAAAAAATACTCTTCAGGGAAAAAAAGGTTTCAAGATTCTTATAATCAGCATCGGATGAGATAAGTAAAGATATTATAAATATAAAACAAGAATAAGATCCTATCAGAAAAGGAGCATTCATGGGACAATATTTTTAAAAATATACAACTTTTGACTAAGCAGTTCTACTTATATATTTACCAATATATTTGCACATCTGTGAAATGACACATAGAGAAGATGATTTAGTGTAGATTGATTTTAGTAGAAAAAAATTGCAAATAACCTACATGGGATGGTGGGAAGCAGCAAGCAAAAACTTATTTCCAAAGGTTAGAAATATAAGCACAGGTGGTGGGTGGTTGGGCAGGCGAGGACTTTGCCATTGTGTTTCAAAATCCAACAGCCAGATATCATTCATTAGGGACGGACAACTCTCCCAGTACCCTGAGGGGGGCAGTTTAGGGGTGCAGTCCTTGGGTCTTCTCTAGTTTTATCCATAGAACAAAGAGTTAGGGGAGAAAACCACAATTTTTTAGAAACCAAATTTCACTGCACAAGAGTTCTCCACCTCAAGAGAAATTGTAAGCAGGAGAAAGGTAGGGAGAGTTGTGGGGTAAACAAACATTTTAAGCATTTGATCACAGGAAGAGGAAATGTAAGACACAGAGAGGAAGAACCTTACCTGAAACCATGTAATCACTAATGCCAAGAAGGGCTGGAGAGTCAGGAGGGCAGATCTGGATCTGGAGCCGTATTTCCTGGTGAAGAGACTCTACCGCCCCGGGGGGATGGGGGGTAGAGGGTGGGGGGTGAGGAGGCTGCTCTGATCACTCAGGGGGCTCTGCAATGGGGTCTTTCTCAGCCAGGGGGAACTGGGTCACCTCCATCCCCTGAAGGAAATGGGCCTGAAAATGGAGCAGGAGAGACCTAAGAAAGGTAGAGAAGAGAAATTTCCAGGAGAAATAAAAACTCATGTGGTCAGAATTCCTCTAGACTCTCCTCCTGTCCTGTGAAAATAGGAGTTGATGGAGGTATGTGGGGCACTCCCCACCCCCACACAGGAAATGCCTGATGTCTTTTGTGGTGGGGCTGTGGAAAGGTTGTGAATAAATGCTTTGGTTAAAATGAAGGAAAATGGATTCTGAAAGAAGGAAGGTAGAAAAACCTGAAAGAGAGATCCATGCTAAAACTCTGGCAGAATCTTTAGGGGTTAAGAAAAAGCTTTCTAGAAACCGTCATCATAGAACACCCATATAAAAGGAAACAAGGGGGCCTGGGTTGGGCCTGAAGGGGAAGGGCTTCCTGCTGGGAGCAGCACAAAGCCTCTCACCTGTGGAGGAGACCCCCATGCTGGGCCAGGTCCAGGGCTAGAATGAGGGGTTTTATACTCTGCCACTCCTCAGTGCCACCTATTGTTCTCATCTCTGCTACTCCTTTTTCATAACTCCTTGGAGACTCTTCCTCTGCCACACCTTTATCCCCTGTCTCCGCCAATTAAACCTCCCAGGGATGAAAGCCTCCTGAAAACTTCTCTTTGTCTCTTAGCCACCCCAATGGATACTCTCCCAGGGGGAGGTAGAGAGGAAAACTGGGGGGGTTTCAATGGGTCGACCTAGGAAGAATTGGCTCTCCTTACATTTTAAAGGGGAATGATAATGTTGGGTTTTGTTTGTGTTGTCCACATTGGAGAGACCATTATATCAAGTGTGTATTCAAAGCCAACAGGTCATCTTCCAGAGTCTTCCAGACTGTCACCCTTCTACATCTTTCTGCTTCCTCCTTTTACCTGCTTAAATGAGAAGGCTCCCATCCAAGACACACTGACCTCAGAGCTCAATTCCACTGGAATTCAATTCAGTCCCCAAGTGTTCAAGGATTCAAAATACAACTCTGCTATAACCAAGAGTTCATCTTCCCCTGGCACTGACCCATCCTGCCCACTTTCTTGTCAGCTCCCACCCAGCTGAGTTCTCTCACACCAAGATTTTTCCAAAAATAAAGGTAGCATAGCACATACTCTTGACCTTGAAGCTAAACAGAGTTGGGTGGAAATCTTATTTAGACTTGACCTTGTGTAAGTGACCAATCTGAACCCTAGTTACTTCATTTGTAAAATTGGACTATTGATGTTTACTTCAAAATATTTGTGAAAATTAAATTAAATAGACAACCTAAAGTCGTCTGCTTATTATAGGTTCTCAGAATTATAGTTACTAGTGCCACTGCCCTTTATTATCTCTAAAGCCTGAAAGCTGAGACAAAAATACAGACTTTGCAAAAATAGTTTATAAAACTCACTAAACAAATTACTAAATCCTATAGCGTACAACAAAAACAAATGCTGAAAAGGGAGAAGAATTAGATTTTTGAGATAGCGCATTATAATGTTCGAAATGTCCTGTTTTCTACAAAAAATTAAAGGGCACGAAAAGAGGAGAGTTTAATACATTCACAGAAGAAATAAACAGAAACCGTTCTTGAGAAAGCACAGAAATTAGCCTTATCAGACAAAGACTTTAAATCAGCTAATTTAAATATTCTCAAACAGCTAAGGGTGCCATGGACAAAGAGCTAAAGGAAACTAGGAGAACAATGTACAAATAAATACAGAGTATCATCAAATATGTAGATATTACAAAAAAAACTCCCAGAAATTCTGGAGTTGAGAAGTATAATAACTGAAATTAAAAGCTCACTGAAGTGTTATAATAGCAGATTTAAGAAGGTAGAATTAAAACAAACAAACAAACAAACAAACAAACAAACAAACAAACAGTGAATATGATCATTGGTCCATTCAGATTATCAGGTCTAAAGAGAAAAAAGAAAAAAGAATGAAGAATAAATGGAGCCTATGAGATCAGTGAGACACCATCAAGCATAGCAACACAGACTTTCGGAAATTCAAGAATGAGAGGAGAGAACGGTGCAGTAGGAAAATTTAAAGAAACAGTTGTTGAGAACTGTTCATATCCGTACAGAGAAATAGAATCAAATTGTTAGAAGACAAAGACAAAGAAAGACTCTTGAAACCATGAGAGAGAAACAACTCATCATGTACATGGGCTCAGTGAGGTTAACAGCAGACTTCTTATCAGAAATCATGGAGACCAGAAGGGAATGGGCTGACCCCTGAAAGAAAAAAAGCTGTCAACTAAGTATTCTATATTTGGCAAAACTATCCTTCAAAGCGAAGAAGAAATTAAGACATTCTTAGCCAAACAAAAGCTAAGGAGGATTTCCAGTGAAGTAAGTGGAATAGGTAAATACTGTGCTCGCCTCCTTTCAAGACCACACCAAAATTACAACTAAACTAGAGAATAACCATCATTGAGAACTACTTGAAGAAGACCTGAACAGAAGTCCTACAAGTAAGGATATACAGAGGAAGCTGCGTGGAGACTGTAGGAGGGGTGAAGTCACAGAACAAGCAGGTCCTACACTCGTGAATGGCGGTTAAGAAATGGGAGGGATATCTCGGCTGTAGAGATCTTCTTCTGAGAAGTGAGGAGTCCTAGCCACAGACTGGGCTTCCTGGCCCAGGTTTCCAGTGCCAGGAAGGGAAGTCCCCATAACTTCTGGCTGTGGCAATCACTGGGGAACGTGTCCAGGTGAGACAGAGGGCTGCTGGTTCCATATATTCCTCTTAAAGGACCCAAGCACAGACTCACTCACTAATAAATAAAGTCGTAGTTGATGGCAAAGTAATAGGGAACGGGAGTGGAAGAAGAAAGTTATAAATATCAAGTATGGTGTCCTGATCAATTGGGGTGTGTGTGTGTGTGTGTGTGTGTGTGTACCTGTATGTGAGCTAATTTGTTCTTCTCTACCTTCCTTCCTTTTATGACTACACACTGAGAGCTGGTGGTGGCTAATACTGAAAGCTGACATATAACTAACATTGCCCACAAATAGATACTATGGCCGATGAAGAATACCATGCGTATGAAGCATAGTCAAGCAGTGTTATATTGTCATTGCTCTTTACAAAAGTTCAAATATGGATAAAATAATCTGGACGCTGAGCAGCCAAAAGGATGGACTGTGTCAGTTGTTAAGCTATTGCCCAGCTCCAAACCTATACTCTACACTCCAGTTTGTGATGCCAGGGTGCTTTGTCCTCAGGGTTC
>NW_006443124.1:15407143-15409868 GCF_000325575.1 Pteropus alecto
TAGACCACCTTGTCATGGCTTGGGGCCCGGTAGCGCCTAGGTCTCAGGTAGATGAACATGGCTGCCCCATAGAAGAGGGAGACGGCTGTCAGGTGGGAGGAACAGGTGGCCAGAGCCTTTCTACTGGCCTGAGCAGAGCGCATATGGAGTACAGCCCTCAGAATGCGAGAATAGGAGGCCACGATGATGGAGAAAGGAAGGAGCAGCATGAAGACACAGCAAGAAAAAAGCAGAGAGTCAAAAAGAGATGTGTCTTCACAAGCACGTTTCAATAAAGCTGGCACCTCACAGAAGAAGTGGTCCACATTCCTTGAACCACAGTAGTGTAAACTCATGGCTGCCACCATCTGAATCAAACCATCTAGTATCCCAAAGGCCCAGGAACTTCCAGCAATCTGGAGACAGACTCTCTGATTCATGAGGCTGGGATAGTGAAGTGGGTGACTGATGGCCACATAGCGGTCATAAGCCATGAGTCCCAGCAAGAGCCCTTCAGATCCTACAAGAGAGACAAAAAAGCCAATTTGTATGCCACAGCCCACAAAGGAGATGAACTTTGTGCCAGACAGGAAGTTGACCGCCATCTTTGGCACAATGTCACAGACCAACATGAGGTCCATGAGAGAGAGTTGACTGAGGAAGAAGTACATGGGTGTATGAAGTCGAGGATCTGTGAAGATGAGGAAGATGAGGAGGCCATTTCCACAAAGAGCTACTGTGAAGACCCCCGTAACTGCAGAGAAGAGGACAAGGTCAGTCAGACTGTGGGAAAAGATGCCCAAGAGGATGAAGCCATCTGTGGATGATCGGTTCAGCCACATCTCCATGGCTCTGTTGTTCACGATCAACCTGAGAACACAGACAGAGAAATTCTGCATTTAGTGATACCTTTTTACTTATCTCTGAATTTGTCTTTAGTTAGCTACATATTTTGTAATTCATTAGAGTTCTGCAACATATGGTTCGGGACATACTAAGGTTGCTATTTCATATTCTCATGACACAGATGATAGCATCTTTGTTAGTTCATAGAACTGGGCCATATATTTATACTCGTATGTTTCCATAACAGGAAAAATAGGAACTGAAATACTGTGTGTGTAACAGAACTATTGAACAATCTTCCTTCAGTTAGCAAAATATCGACTTTCCCAGATGACACTGACTCTTTTTATCTGGGATTACGCTGACTCACTGAACTATCTCTAACACATTTGGACCATTTCATGCACAAGAGATAATTTATATGTGTTATAGTTAGGTAATGGAGACAAGGGGTATTCTTTATTTTGCTCCAGCCAAATAAATTGCAGTTATTTTTATTTGCTCTATGTTATTTGTTCCTTAGATCCAAACCATCAGGAAAGCCACTTGTTCTACATTCAGAATATTTCAGAAACGAGTTAACTTTTATGATCTCCAATGTAACTGCCCTGGTCCAAACTACCATTATTTCTCAGGTGGATTATGTTAGCCTCCTACCCAGTCTCCTGGATCCTTTTCTCAAAATTTTTGAGGCTATTTTCATAACAGTTCAAGTAATTCTGCTAAAATATAAGTCATATGATGTAACTCTCTTACTGAAAGTATGTCAGTGACTATCCAAATTACTCCAAATAAAGCCCAAATCCTTGTTGTGACACACAAGGTGTGCGTGCGCACACACACTCATACGCACACATGCTGGGAACTCTGACCTCATTTGCTATTATGCCCCCTTCACTCACTATGCTATGATAAATTTTTTCAGACAACCTGGATTCACTTCCACCTTTGGGTCTTTGCATTATCTTCTTCTTTGGAATGCTTTTTCCTCAGATTTCTCTCACCTGCTTCAGGTCTTTTCTCTAATGCCAAGCTCTCTAGAGATGTCTTCTGTGAAACACATGTTAACACTATAAATGTCTTCCCATTCTCAAGCCCAAGCCCTTTTTTCCTTCACAGCAATTATACCGTTTTACACACAAATGCTAATGTATGTATATTTTTACTTCTATTGTTTGTTTCATCCCACTGGAACATAAGCAGCATTTATTGTTCACTATGACATAGGCAGCCCCTAAAATGTTGCCTGGCTCCTATCATAACATCAATATATATGTGTTGACTGAGAAAATAATACATAATGAAGTGACATATAGCTGCAACTCCTGTTTTCTCAGTAAATACTGTTGAATGAGTAATTGTAATATGCAAACAACTCAAGAAACTATTCTACCATCTCACATACTCATTTTTTGCTCCTCTCTGACTTAATTCTTATATTCTATGTGTTTAATTAACAGCTTTACTTTACTTCCTAGAAACGACACCATAAAAGAAGCTATCTTGTGTCCACAATCTACTTTTGGGATGGGGTGACTCTATGTCCATTTTGGCCCTCTCCTTTCTGCCTTCACCTCTCTCCATTCATCCTTTGTCCTCCTGCTTTAGAATACTCTTAACCATAGGACCCCATCACTGAGCCCCCAATCCAAAAGGAGGGAAATAAGAAGGAAAAGATCAATGAGACATTAAGGAAAGAAAAAGAAGTAGGTCAAAGGAAAAGGACTAGAAAACAAGAGAGAAGAGACATAACACTAGAAAGTATATGTCCCCCCTCTCCATCAAAAAAAAAAAAAAACCCAAAAAACAAAAAACAAACAAACAAACAAATAAAACACATACAAACCTCTGAAAAATTCAGGCTTTTTTTTGGCTCAGAGGCTAAACATGAATTGTTAGA
>NW_006443124.1:15411881-15413507 GCF_000325575.1 Pteropus alecto
TCACTATTGGTTCTACGCTGTGTCCCTTCCGGCATTTCAGCTGAAAGTCTAGGGTTTTTTGTTTGTTAGTTAGTTTGTTTTGGGTTGTCGGGGTTTTGTTTATTTGTTTGTTTTTGTTTTCAGAGGAGAGGAGCTTCCTCACTGCTGAGCCCTAATACCGATTTTTGAGTCTCCAGTACATCAGACACTACCAAAACCCAACCTTTTACCTCTGTTTTACGTTCAGTTTCTCACCATCTGGGCCTTGTGCTACTTATTAATCAACAGACAACTGAAGGGGGAAAACACACATAAAGTTGAGCTCACCTTAGCATATTTCTCTTTTCTCCTAAATTCTGGCCCCTCAGTCCTGGCTGTCTGCATATCTTTCTGATGCTTTCTCTACAAAACACGTACCAGGCTCTCAGTGGAGATCTCTTGCCTGGCTCGACTTCATGAAATCAGGCCCATGAGTGTCAGTAGTCAGTGATCCTCTGTCCAGGACTTGTTATGCCACTCCCACTTCTATGGGTGTACTCAAGAAGAGGAAATTTGAATTCCATCTCATTTGGGTTGCAGAGAAAGGAAATGCCACTCTAGTCAAATACAGTTGGCTTTATTAGTGCTTGCTGCAGCATGTAGAACAAAGATGTACTTAGTAAGATGGTATAAGAGGAGCTTGTTATAGGATTGTTTTGAACTTTTTGTACAAGGTAACTTCTATCTTGTTACTGTGGGGTTTTCTGTTACCTTAGATCATACTGCATCCTAACCAATACATCAATCCTTGATCAGAAAAGGAACCTCCAACTCTGTTGGACAACAGATGTGCTCCTGGTGGTCTTTGAATGATAAACATTGTATCAGTTTGCCCTGATTGCTATGAAAAAATACCAGACTGCATGGCTTAAACAACAAGTTTAAGTTCTGGAGGCTGTAAAGTCCAAGATCAAGCTTTGGTTTCTGCTATGGACTCTCTTTCTGCCTTGCCGATAACTACTTTCTCTCCAAATGGTTTTACCTTTGAGCTTGTGCGGAGAGAGAAGAGACAGAGTGAGCTTTCCTTATAAGGACACTAATGCTACTGAATCAGGTCCTACACTTATGAGCTTTTTATTTTTATATTTTTTCAATTTTTACTTATTTATTTTCTTAAAATTAAGTTTATTGGGGTAACATGGATTAATACAATTACATAATGTTCAGGTGTACATATAATTTGACATCCGTATATTCTATTGTGTGTTTACCACCCAAAGTCCAGTTTTCTTCAGCTACCATATATTTAATCCCCTTTACCAACTTCAACCTCCCTTTAAACCCGTATATTTTACCCACTTTACTCCATCTACCTCCCCCTTTCTCCCCCACCCCCTACCCTCTGGTAACCACTAGTCTATAGTCCATGTCCATGAGTCTCTGTTTGTTTGTCTTGTTCATTTGTTGCTTTTAGGTTTATATCCCACATAGAAGTGATATCATGTGATTTTAAACCTTTTCTTTCTGGCTTATTTCGCTTAGTATGATTATCTCAAGGTCTATCCATGTTGTTGCAAATGGCAGTTCATATGATTATTTCAAGATCTATCCATGTTGTTGCAAATTTCATCTCTTCTTATGGCTGGAGTAATATTACATTGTATTTAT
>NW_006443124.1:15415042-15417419 GCF_000325575.1 Pteropus alecto
TATACCCTTCAGTTCTGACTCTGTGGTGTGAGGTTACCATTACAAATATGAAAAAGAGTTATATTTATCTATATATACAGTCGTTCATTTTCTTCTGTGTGTGCCTTATCTCCATTCCCCTTTGTGAGTTTGGATCTTTGAATCTTCCCCTTTTCAGTCATTCTTGTCTCAGTTTGTCCCTATGTATGCTGAACATTCACTTCTATCTTGCTACAGCAATTCTCTTCTTATTATTTAAGCTTATAATGCCCTGTTCTTAGTAAAGATTGCACTCTTCTGCTTCTATTTGCCTGATAGTCACCTTATTCCTAATTATGTATTTTTTCTTTTTGTCATTTTGTTTTAGGTGAGCTTAACCCTTTTAATATTTCCTGTAGTGAAGGCCTCATAGTGGAGATTCCCTCCATTTTTTTATGTCTGGAAAGGTCTTAATTTCTCCTTTATATCTAAAGGAGAGCTTAGATATTCTAGGCTTTTAGTTCCTTTCATTTAATAGTTTAAATATTTGATTCCATTGCTTTTTGGATGTTAAGGTTTTTACTGAGAAGTCAGATGATAATCTAATGGGTTTTCCTCTATAAGTTACCGTTTTCTTTTCACTGGCTGCCCTGAGAATTCTATCTTTGTCATTGATTTTTGATAGTTTTAATACAATGTGTCTTGGTGAAGGCCTTTTTGGGTTGAGATAATTAGGTATTCTGTTGGCTTCTTGAATTCCAAGCTCCAGCTCATTCCTTAGATTTGGAAAACTCTCATCAACTATTTGTGTGAAAATGCTTTCTAGTCCTGCTCCTTTTCCTCACCTTCGATAATGTTTCCTTTCCTGATGGTATCAGCTCATTCTTGTATTTTTCTTTTGTTATTTTTCATTTTTCAATTTCTCTCTTCTTATTTCTGATTTATTTCTAGATTTCTGTCTTTGATATCACTGATCCTTTCCTCCATTTGGTCAACTCTATTTCTCAAGTTTGCTATTTCATTTTTCAACTATTGCTCTGTGAGTGTGTGTGTGTGTGTGTGTGTGTGTGTGTGTGTTTTAATCTTCGGAAATTCTTTCCTATTCTTTAGTAGGGTTTCAATATCCTTGCTCTGCTCATCTAGTTGTTTTTTTCAATTCCTGAAATTGTTGATATGATTCGTTTCAGAACTCGTTGAGTTTTTTCAGAAGTACCATCCTGAATTCTCTGTCATTTAAGTTGCATATTTCTATATCTGTAAGTTTAGTTTCTGGAAATTTTTTTCTTTCTCAGTTGCCTTGTCATCTTGATTTTTTGTGGTATTTAATGGACTATTTCTCTGTCTGGGCATTAATGGAAGTGTATTCTACTGTTTTTCCAGAAAGAAGATTTATTATACAAAGGTCTCTCTTTAGCCTGTTGCAAAGAAGGAGCTATTTTTTGGTTTCCAGGAGGTGGTGTCTAAGCCTCTTGGATCCTGCTTTATAAAAAGCCTTAAAAATGCCTTTTTAATTTTCTCATAGATATTCAATCACACTCACTACCCTCAGTTTCAGTCCCTATCAGTGTCACGACAGTCTCGGCAGTGTTTGCTCAGATTCTCCTGCGGCTCCACAGTGATTGGTCTCAGAGGATATGGGGGGAGGGGCCCTCGGGATTCGGAGTTGGGGGCTGCAGCTCAGCCTCAGTTTTGCAAGCACGGCCAGTAAAAATCAACTGTTCTTTCTCTGCCATTCTGACCTGTTTCTCTGCTTTCTGCCATGATGATTGGCCCCTGCCGTTGGCTGCATGGAATTTACAGCACTCCCAGGCAGGGCTGTTCAGGGAAGTTCCTGTACCTTCTCTCTTCCTCCTCTTCCTACAGGGAGCTCTGGCAACTGCAAGAGGCAGCTTCTTTATTTCTTTCAGTCCACTGCCCAACATCCAGAGTTGTGACCTGTGGTAGCTCATATGCAAATATCCCATGCTCAAATGTGCTGGTGTGCAGTTTGGGTGTTTTTTGTTGAGATTTAGATGTTCAGCTTATTGTTATTTCAAGGGGAGAGATCCTGTGACGTCTCTTCCTCCTCCATGTTTCCGCACAGTCTGAGCTTTTTAAATTTAATTATTCATTTACTCCAGATAGAGTCACACTGGGGACACAAATATTCATTCCATAATAGATAGAAATGATACTTTTGACTTTGATATTGAATAAATGTTTTACATAATTAAGTAAAACAAAAAGTTTTTCCATTGTGAAGCATTCTGATTTTTGAAAAACTAGAAAACTTGGATTAAAGAGCAAACAAACAAACAAACAAACAAACTGGAAAGCATCAGAAAGATATGCAGACAGCCAGGACTGAGGGGCCAGAATTTAGGAGAAAAGAGAAATATGCTAAGGTGAGCTCAACTTTATGTGTGTTTTCTTCCTTCAG
>NW_006443124.1:15417492-15418232 GCF_000325575.1 Pteropus alecto
TAAAAGGTTGGGAATTTTGGTAGTCTGATGTACTGGAGACTCAAAAATCGGTATCAGGGCTCAGCAGTGAGGAAGCTCCTCTCCTCTGAAAACAAAAACAAACAAATAAACAAAACCCCGACAACCCAAAACAAACTAACTAACAAACAAAAAACCCTAGACTTTCAGCTGAAATGCCGGAAGGGACACAGCGTAGAACCAATAGTGAACTGAACAGAGACAAACACTCATGAAAACTGAAGGGCAAGCAGCCTCCAAGCGAAGCGATTCAAGATGATATTAAGGTGGTCTGTTAACTTCTGTATCCACCGAAAGCAAAAGCGAATTCTCTTTTGAGGACAGTAACAACCTTTAATTTATTTTATTTTGTTTTCAAATTACCGGGAATGCCAGGAGCTAGGTCCAAATAGTCAAGAAATAAAAATAAGCCATGAAAACAGACATACAGAAAGAAACAGGCATTAAAGTTATCAGAAATAGACTTTGATTTATCTGTTACTTATATGTTTAAATAAAAAATGACACACTGGAGAATTGGAATCAGTAAAAAATGTCAAATGGAAAATTTAGAATGGAGAAATATGTAAACTAAAATTGTAAACCCAATACACAGATTTACCTACAGATTAGACACATCTGAAGATAGGGGCAGTATCAGTAGAAAAAATTCAGTCTGAAGCTCATATAGAAAAAGGATGGAAAATACAGAAAAGACTATGAAAAATATGTCAGGGGGTAAG
>NW_006443124.1:15419861-15427682 GCF_000325575.1 Pteropus alecto
TTGTTGATGGGATCTTCTTCCATAGGGTATCAGCTATTTTTTTTTTTTCCTTCCAGGGAACTCAGCTAAAGGTGAATGCATATCTTTTTCCTGTCACCCCTCTTGTCTTTTCCTTGCAGTTTCTGTTACTGATTTCTGGTTCATTTCTTCATTTCTATTTATTCATCAGCATTTCTTCTTTTTCCTATTTTCTGACTTTATCAAGGTTTTGTTTTTTGTTTTTTGTTTTTTTGTTTTATTTTTTTATGGAGAGGGTGGACATATACTTTCTAGTGTTATGTCTCTTCTCTCTTGTTTTCTAGTCCTTTTCCTTTGACCTACTTCTTTTTCTTTCTTTAATGTCTCATTGATCTTTTCCTTCTTATTTACTCCTGTTTGGATTGGGGGCTCAGTGATGGGGTCCTACGGTGTAGGGCTATCTAAAGTAGGAGGACAAAGTATGAGTGGTAAGAGGCGAAGGTACGGAACAGGAGGGCTGATATGGACAGAGTCATTCTGTCCCTAAAAGAATATTGTCGAAAGAAGGTGTCTTTTTTTATAGTGATTTTTCTAAGAATAAAAATATAGCCATTAACTAGACATCCAGAGAAAGGAAAAAGTTAGAGAGCAGGGGAAATTATCATGTGCAATATTAGAATAATTTCTTGAGTTGTTATGCATAATACAATTAATCATTTGACAAATATTCGCCGAGTTCGTAATATACGTTAGCACTGTTCTGGGTGTTGGGATCCTACTATGAGCAAAAGTGTCTTCAGGGAACATAAATTCTAGTTAGGAAAATAGAAGTTAAACAAATCCATATGAATTAAATGTAGTATGCCTGATGGTGTTGAGTGCTATGAGAGATTTAAGGAATCGGAGTGCTATGAGAGATTTATGGAATCGGAGGGAAGAAAGATTTCAAGTCTACATGGATGTTGAGGAAGGCTTGGCTGAGAAGGTGAGGCATAGGGAATGGGATAATGTGGAGAATATCTGGGAAGAGCATTCCATGAAGAGGCTAGAGTGAGCACCAAGGCAACCTGACAGTGGTGTCTGCCTCTGTGTGGGAGGAAACATAGGAGGCAGGTGAGACCTGAGTGGAAGGAATTCTGGAGAAAGTAGAATGAAAGGGCATCTGGGTGATGATGGAAGGCTGACTGAGAAAGTCTGGCTTTATTATTGAAGTATCTTGGCTTTTATTCCTGATGGTATGGGGTCACTCTCGTGCCATCGGAAAGCAAACCCATTTAGGGGCCACTGCTATTATCCAGAGGAGCAGTGATGACATTGTGGTAAGGTGGGAGCAGGCAGGAATGAGAGGTTCTCAGGGGTGGATGTGTGTGTGTGTGCGTGTATGTGTGTGTGCATGTGTGTGTGTGTGCACGTGTGTGTGCACACGCGTGCATGCATGCGTATGTACACACACATGGTTTTGAAATTAGTATTTTTTAATTCATACCAGTTGTATGAGTGTGTGTTAATTAGATTTATTTTTTTTTCAATTACAATCAACATTCAATATTATTTTATATTAGTTTCAGGTGTACATTATAGAAGTTATACATTTACATATTTTATGAAGCGTTCCCCTGATAAGTCTAGTACCCACCTGGCACCATACAAAGGGTGGATATATTTTGGAGAATGAACTAGCAGAGGTTTTTGATGGTGAAACATGAGAGAGACAGTGGATTCAAGATGATCCACCTGTTGTGTCCTGAGTAACTGGACATATCTGTTCTTAATTAAACTGAGAAGAAGGTTAGAAGAAGTATTTCTCCAGGGGAAACCAAGGCTAAAATTGGCCACTTTAAGTGGTACAACCCAGTAACCCTCCAAGTGGAAATGCTGAGTACACAGTGGGTATAAGATTCATAGTTCCAAGGAGCCATCCAGAATATCATTAATCAACCAGATAGTATTGTAGGACAAAGTGCAGGGTCGGGGGGTGGGGAGGGAAAGAAGAAAGGTGTGGAGTGCTTCTCCTTGAAGGTGCATGCACCCGCATGTCTCTGCACACAATAGGTAGGACTGAGTGTCTTCAGTACAGGAGGAGAAATTTCTACCATGACATCTGGGGGACTCGATTTCTTCAGTTAGTTGGCTGAGTCTTGATATGACCAAGATAAATCAAAGGCTGTAGGAACAGTAATTCTCTCCTATAGACTACCCGTCCACAATATCATCCCTGCATTTTATTAGTCACAGCTGGGCACATTTTCTGGGGTATAGGCCTGCTTCTGTGGTCATGGATCTTGGTAGGATCCACCCTAGTTTAGGAAACTACTCTGGGTCTTCTCACAGAGAGCGTGTTCTATAGCGTCTCCTCATTTCCTTTTTGTGGGTAGTAAAGGAGACATGAATACACCCCAAACAAATGTCTTTCAGATGTGACTATCATTTATTTGTATAGAACTTGTCTTTTGTAAATACCTGAAGATATTTCTTATTCCATCACTCACTGTCCTCATAGGAAGGAATTCAGCAGTGAACGATTATTTGGGTCAAGAACAAGTTCTGCATTGAAAGGTTCAGGCCACTTGATCTCAGAAATTGAGGTTGCAGCTGCATGTCAATTAATGATGTGTTATTTTATTTAGTCAACACACACCTATATAAGAACATGGAGCATTTGAGAGAAGTTGTCCATGACACCAGGAGATCTGGAGTGGGGGGTGGGGGTGGACACATGGATAACTGGAGGAAAGACGTTCCCTTGAGAGAGAAGGGTAAAGATCTTAAGGTAGGAGTGTGTCCATCTTGCTTGAGGAAAGAATGAATAGGCTCCTGTACTGAGCACCCTGAGGGAGGGGGAGGTAAAAGCCTATGTCTGAGCATTGGGTGTGGGAAAGGCACCCACAGTGGTGGCTCATGTGGGGCTTGGGAGCCTTGAAAGGATTGGGTCTTGTCCTGAATGTGTTAGGAACCAATGGCATAGCTTGAGCACAAGAGTGACACTATCTGCCTTGAGTTTCAGATGATAGCTTAACTCTCCTGCTGCTGGTGGAGAAGCAGGGAGCCCAGTTAGAGGGTGCTGTGAACTGTAACTGCACTGAAGGCAGCACATTCTAGGATGAAACAAACGTGATGTGAGAGACCACAGTGGAGTATTCACCTTGTGTTTGAGGTGTCAGGGAGACAGGCAGATGTATGTAGTCTGCATAGAATTAAAAGTTTGGGGCTGAAGCGGGGGCTGCAGCTGGGTGTTGGGATCCAATGGAGATTCTGGTGTCATTTTGAGAGACAGGCGGCTAATGGGTTCTCTGGCTCCTTCACCTCAGACTCATGATCATCACTCCGAGGTGATTCCCTGAGTTTCTAAGAGTGAGAAATATAATTTTCATCTAGGACTACAGGATTCCATTTATACAACTCACAAGACAGGAACTTAATAACCACAAGTGGTCATGTACTTTCTTAAAGATACATTGAGACATTAAAAATTTTAAGTTTGAGTAAAAACCAACTCTAATTGGGCAGCATCCAACAGAAAGTGATTAGGAGAGCTCCACAGAAAGGAAGCGGGGAAGAGACTTTCATAGAGAAAAGGCAGAAGAAAAATTAATTAATTAATTAAAACATTTTAATTAATTAATTTTTAAATAGTGACATTGGTTAATGAAATCTAATAAGTTTCAGCTGTACACTTTAACAGTAAGGCATATGTATATTTACACTGTGTTCGCCTCTCATAGATTTCTTTTTGTCACCACATATTTGACCCCCTTTACCCAGTCTACCTCTCCCCTACCCACTTCCCTCTACCCTCTGGTAGGTGTCTAGGTTTTACGAGTCCAGATTATGGATCAGAAGGCTGCTGAGTGAGCCAAGAATCACAGAAAGGGAATCGGGAGCTCTCAACTAAGAAGCTCCAAGATAAGGGAGTTTGCCTTTCTAAGGATATTTTTGCCCCAAAACAGCCTGATATAATTTAAAGTATCTGGAACTTAGATTCCAAAGGCTCCTTCTCAAGTCTTGGTTCCACAGTCACTCACCATGTGAACCTGGGCAACACAGCCAACTCCTCAAAGTCTCAATTTCCTCATTTAAAAAAATTTTTTTTAAATTATTAATTAATTTTATTTTTTATTTTTTTTAATTGCAGTTGACATTCAATATTATACTTGTTTTAGGTGTATAGTATAGTTGTTAGACATTCATATAGCTTATGAAGTGATCCCCCTGATAAATCTAGTACTCATCTGGCAGCATACATAGTTATTACAATATTATTGACTATAATCCTATGTTGTACTTTATATCTCTGTGACTATTTTGTGGCTACCAATTTATACTTCTTAAATCCTTCCCCCTTTTCACCCAAACCTATACCCCCTCGCATCTGGCAACCATCAGTTTATTCTCTATATCTGCATTTGTTTCTGCTTTTATTGTCTGTTTATTTATTTATTTTTTTTTAGATTCCACATATAAGAGAAATCACATGGTATTTTTCTTTCTCTGTCTGACTAATTTCACTCAACATAATCCCCTCTAGGTCCATCCATGTTGTTGCATCAATTTCTTCATTTGCAAACAAGAGTGTTTTTAAGCAATCGCTATGCCTTCATGGTGGGATCACTTGAAGTCAAGTGAAAAATGGATGTGAGTAACGTGGAATGTAAAAGTCATACATTATTTTTACTGATTGAATTTTGCCTATCACTAGACCAGGCAGAGAACCCTGCCTCTTTTCAGCAGATGAGAGACAGGCTGACAAACTCAATAACTTTGATTCTTTGGTTTCTAGGCAACTTACAAATCACTGTATTTCATACTTGACAAAATAACTTTTCAAATTAATCAGAGTCCAGTTTATTTATATCAGTAATCATAATTTGAGATTAAAAAGGATATAATAGACAGATTCTAAAATGGTCCCCATTGGTCCCTGTTTTTGGCATTCATGCCCTTGTGTGCTCTCCTCCTCATGAGTGTGGTTGGATTTAGTGACTCAGTTTTAAAGAATATAATTCAGTAGAATTCCTGGGAAGTCACTTTTGATATTAGGTTATAAGACGATAGCTTCTATGTAGTGTGTTTTTATTTTCAGTCCCTCTTTGATCACCCTGCCTGAGAGAAATCAACTGCCCTGCAGTGAGGCAGCCCTATAAAGAGAGAAAGAGGCCCAACAACAGCCAATGAGTGATCTTGGAGTAGAGCCTCCTCTCTATTGCAGCCTGGTGGACAGCTTCATGGTAACCTCACATGAGACCTAATACCAGCTAAAATTTGGAGCTATTTGTTTAACAGCAATTGATAGCTAATACAAATTTAAGGAAAGAATACTACACTGCTGTGCTACTTCTAAAACCATGAAAATGCTCGATAATGCAGCCCTGGATGGAGAAAGAGACAGAAAAGACAGGTGAAATTAGAAGGGGGCTGATGAAAGAGAAAACAGGGATAAGCCTAAAAAAGTGGAAATGCCTTTGACGGTGAAGATGAGGTAACTGGGTGAAAATGTGAGGATAACAATGAAAGAGTCGTGGTCAGAATGTGGTAATGTTTTCCACTCAGTTGTTTCTAATTTTTTTTTTTTTTTTTGCCTTAGGTTCAGATATTGTCACTACTTTCAAGGGATTTTTGCATGACTTGATTTCTTAATTTGCTTTTGTCCATGTAAAATCAGGCCATGCTTCTGGTTCCATTTCATACGATATATTTAGAAAAAAATCTTGACCAAATATCAAGAGAAATACCTATTCGTTGACATAGTCCAAATAAATTAATTGGAAATTTTGTAAAACAAAGAGTAAATGCTTCATTTAATTAGAAAGTCAGGTGGAATATATTAGTTAGAAAATTCATATAAAGAAAGCTGCTTGATTTCTACTGAAGATGACTTTATAGGCAGATATTCCCTCTATGTATTTATTAGCCAACATCTACTAAGGCCCTGTTCCTGTGGTTTAGAAGTCACTATTTTAAAAGTCACTATACAATTGAACTGTTCTTAAGAGGTTTGGACACCAAATCATTGCTTCTCCCCATTGACCCTGCAACTTTCCTGTCAACCCCAAGGTAATTGACAGCTATGGCACCCAACAGCACATCTTCCTTTTCATGTGATACACTAGAGGGCACTTCCTTTATCTATATTATAAACATAACAGAATGGCTAGTATGATAAAACTCTCAGAACATAGAGAAAGATATACACTAAAGAACAACTCATGCTTCATTCCCTTCCCTGTCTACAACACATGTAAGTGGCCTCTTGGACTGAGAGTCCAGCCCTGTTAGAGATAGTTTAACAAGTCTGTGTATTATCATAAAAGACTCAATATCATATAACAAAGCCAAGATATTGCTTTTAGAAAGGTCCTAAGACACATAAAAATAACTCCATTTCTGTTCTTCTGGGTAAGAATACACATCAATAAAAATACATGGACCATTTTATGACCTAACAGAGCTCCTACTGCTGTGTCATAGAGATATGAAGAAATGCCCTGAAGCTTATGTTGTTGAGGCCTCATGAGGGACAAACAATATGTCTGGATGAAGATGTACAATGCAGAAGCCAATAGAGAAATGCCTATCATTCCAAAACTTTTTGTCCATGTTCTCAGGTGACCAGGAACAACAACGGAGCCATGGAGATGTGGCTGAACCGATCATCCACAGATGGCTTCATCCTCTTGGGCATCTTTTCCCACAGTCTGCCTGACCTTGTCCTCTTCTCTGCAGTTACGGGGGTCTTCACAGTGGCGCTCTGCGGGAATGGCCTCCCCATCTTCCTCATCTTCACAGATCCTCGACTTCATACACCCATGTACTTCTTCCTCAGTCAGCTCTCTCTCATGGACCTCATGTTGGTCTGTGACATTGTGCCAAAGATGGCAGTCAACTTCCTGTCTGGCACAAAGTTCATCTCCTTTGTGGGCTGTGGCATACAAATTGGCCTTTTTGTCTCTCTTGTAGGATCTGAAGGGCTCTTGCTGGGACTCATGGCTTATGACCGCTATGTGGCCATCAGTCACCCACTTCACTATCCCAGCCTCATGAATCAGAGAGTCTGTCTCCAGATTGCTGGAAGTTCCTGGGCCTTTGGGATACTAGATGGTTTGATCCAGATGATGGCAGCCATGAGTTTACACTACTGTGGTTCAAGGAATGTGGACCACTTCTTCTGTGAGGTGCTGTCCTTATTGAAGTTGGCTTGTATAGACACATCTCTTTTTGAGCATGTGCTATTTGTTTGCTGTGTCTTCATGCTGCTCCTTCCTTTCTCCATCATCGTGGCCTCCTATTCTCGCATTCTGAGGGCTGTACTCCATATGCGCTCTGCTCAGGCCAGTAGAAAGGCTCTGGCCACCTGTTCCTCCCACCTGACAGCCGTCTCCCTCTTCTATGGGGCAGCCATGTTCATCTACCTGAGACCTAGGCGCTACCAGGCCCCAAGCCATGACAAGGTGGTCTCCATCTTCTACACAGTTCTCACCCCTATGCTCAATCCCCTCATTTATAGCTTGAGGAACCGGGAGGTGATGGGGGCCCTGAGGAAGGGGCTGGACCGTTGCAGGATTGGCAGCCAGCACTGAAGGACCAGGCCATCCTGTGCCTGGTGCTGCCACCTCTCGGTTGCATAATGCTGGTAAGTCACTCATCATTTGTCAGTGTCTGTTTCCTTATCAATAAATGGGAACAATGATGCCTGTCCTACCTCACAGGGATTTTGTAGGGATCCCTCCATGTGACTCATCGTTTATAAAGTCCTTGAAGTAAATTCACTCTATTCTTAACTCTCTTTGGTTGTAACTGTCTTTTATTGAGGGCTAACTAAGTGCTGGGCACTGTCTTATTCCCTTTACATATCTCTATATTATTTAA
>NW_006443124.1:15428625-15466485 GCF_000325575.1 Pteropus alecto
CCATTCTTGATGTCTGGAACAATGGATAGAGCGAGATAACGAAATACTGTAGAGAAGACTAGTTTCATTAGAAGGGAAAGTACACTTGCAGACGTGGAAGCGGTCCTGAGCAAGAGAGGCGTGGCTCAAAAGGCCTGTCGACCAAGCTTTTGGGGTTTTGTTCCCTATTTGCTCTAGGTGGGCAATTTTTGAGAGCACTGAGCATTCTTGATTGACAATTAAGACTGGCAGGACTCCGTGATTCATCATTTGCTTTCTGCGCATGTTCCTTCCCAGAAATCAGCCTGTTATAGTGGACTTAATGAACTTCTGGGCGTACGCGTTTCGCCTTATGCTCATGTTATAATGGATTTCAGCTAAATTGAAGGTCGTTGAGGTCTTCATTCCACGGTGCGATTGACTGGCTAAGAGCGGTCCCCAATTTTCTGCCTTCTTGTTTACTGCTATGCGTTACCTTTAGCCCCAATGTCCGGACCCGCTGGACCTAGTTATTGCGCGGAACCCGAGGAGGACCTTACCTGAAAGAAAACATGGGCGGGACAAAGAAATGGAGGCAAGACAGTATTCTGATCAAGCCTCAAAATTTTATTGAGCAGCAAGAGTATTTATACAGGGCTAACAAAGGGGGGCAGGGCTAGCTGGGCGGGAGAGTATCTGTCACAGGCGCATTGGTTCTTAGCTGGTGGGGTGAGGAGTGGTAAGGGTTAGAGGGAGTGGGAGTGAAGGAGGGAACTGTAACTCTGGGCTGGGCTGACTGCTAGGGGGCTAACAAGATGCAGGATGCAGATAAGGCCTCGCCTAGTCACAAGATTCTTTGTTCTTAGTTTTGGCTCCCAACATGTAGTCATAAAAGGAAGGAAGGTAGAGAAGAACAAATTAGCACATACACAGACACACACACACACACACACACACACACACACACAACCATTGATCATGATGCCATAATCGATATTTATAACTTTCTTCTTCACCTCCCATTCCTAATTTCTTTGTCCTAGGCTAGGACCTCATTTGTTTGGCATAATTTACCTGGTAGTTTAATCTAAATCTTTATTACAAAAAGTTCCTAATTCTCAATGGTATTGGCTTTGTTTGGTTGCTGTACGTTTTCATTACCTTTTACTTGTGGGCATGGAAGTGCTGATATATGCTTCAGAAAACCCCTTGTCTCTGGATACAGTACTGCCTAGTCCTTCTGTTTACAACAACCAGACTCCCTCTTGGTTATCAACATCATTCATCCCACCCCACTTTAGCAGCATTGCTGTCTTGTTTGCCTACATGTAGGTTCACTGGCCTGAGTCCAAAATGACCAGGTGAAATTTCAACTTCTAATTGGGTGGGAACATTTTTGTATGGTTATGGAAGAAACAGCATTGTATATTGATCACTGAGTCAAAGTACATATTACATTCTGTGAAATAGAATCCCATCTTTTCAGGGTCTTCTTTCTGAAGTGACACTGTAAATGAGTTGGTATTACAACTGAGACCAACTGCTTCTGGGTGATAGAATATATTTAAGACCAGTCATTTCCATGGACACACATCCATTGTTATCCTTCTTTTGTTTGAAACACATTCCTGGATTAGAGTAATACTGTACAGATTACTTTGAGAGTATTCTAGGCATTCTGTAAGCACATAGATCATGATGCTGTCAGAAGCATCATGGGCATAGAAAAGAAATTCATTTCTAGAACAGATGTCTATTTTAGTGAAATCAAATTTTTAACTTGTTCACAATGAAAGGAATCCAGTATAATCAACTTGTTGCCAGGTGAAGAGCTGAATCCGCAAAGGCATGACAGCTCAAATTAGTTTCTGCTGATGGAAGGTTAGGCATTCAGTGGTAGTAGTAACAAGTCAATATGGTGGGGTTGCATCTATATTAATTAAGCCTATGCATGACCACTGCCACTTTGTACCTAGCCCATTGGAAAAGCACAAGAGTTGTTGTCCAGAGAACATGATCTATGAAATGTTGAGATAATCAAGATCTCTGTAGACTACTTTATAGAGCAGAAGCATTGATGTAGTTATGAGACAAGATTGTTAAAATGACTGTTGGCCCTGGAAGATAAACAACCTGACTTTAATGGTCCTTGCAAGTTGTTACAAAGAAAAAGGAATTTTCCAGGTCAATAAGCTGTATACCAGGTGTCAGGGGCTATGTTGATTTATTGCAGTAGAGATGATCACAGCTGTAATAGACACTGTGGTTAGAGTTACCATCTGTTTAACTTTACCATAATCTACAGTAATTCTCTAGGATTTATTCACTTCCTTTAAAGGACAAAAAATATGTATATATTTTAAGTTTATGTTGGCACTATTCCCCCAGCAATGCAGTATTAATTTTGATTTACAATTCTGGTAAAGAATAGAAGTCCCTGAACTTCCACATGGTCTTTCTACCAAAATGGAACTCACTCTACAGTTTAGAGAGCCAATTTGTTTCTAC
Organism: Pteropus alecto; assembly: GCF_000325575.1. Lineage (NCBI taxonomy): Eukaryota > Metazoa > Chordata > Mammalia > Chiroptera > Pteropodidae > Pteropus > Pteropus alecto. The sequence goes on from NW_006443124.1 coordinate 15,431,092, forward strand.
CAGTTTCTGAGCATGTCTATTTCAAATATACATTAATGATCTGGGAAATAATCAGTTTAAAGACTTACTTAGACCACTGAGATTTGACTTGGGCCAAAATACAACTTATCACTTCATCACCATAAGACCCACTTTGACTGGGGGACCACAGTGATGTTTGGGGGTCACATAAAATTAAGAACTTAGACTCAGTATCTAGACAGAACTAATACCATCTGCATCCAAATGGCTTAATTATAAAGCCTCAAAATTAAAGCCACTACAACAATAAGACTGTACTATTTATTCTAGGTAATTCTTGCCGAGGAGGACAAAGCTTTGAATCAGAACATAACTTCATTGTTAGTTTTATTTGAGCAGTAGATTTCTTAATCAGCTTTCTTTTTAGGACAAGAGAAGACTTAATTGGTCAAACTCTGCTGCTTATCAAACACTTGTTTTCTCATCAAGATTCCTTCACAACTCATGCCCACTCTGTCCACTAATCCTCATGTGTCATGAATTTTGACCAGTTCCAGTAAGATCCCTTTATTACAAGAGCTGCTTCAAATCATTCAAATATACATCCTAAAACTCTATCTCTCCTCGATCTCCTCCTCCTGAAACACAGATTCGGGCAAGATGGTGTTTACCCTTCCTACATAAGTAATAAACTTGGCCTTGTTTGATCAGGTTATTCTGGTGGTCTATTTCTGGGGAAGTCAACAGACAACAGTTTTAATTCCTAAAATGTTTGAAGTTTTTTTTTTCTCCATTTATGGTCATTTTAGTAAATGACAACAGATCCTTCTGGCTGAAGTTTAGAACAAGACTTATAGTCTGTAATTTTGGTAGTGTTTTAGGGTTTTTCCTAGGGGACTCAATTTTATTAGGTGATTCCAGGTCTGTGAACTGGCTTAGGTCTAGAAACTAGGTCAGAGACCATGACTTACCATTATAATATCTCACATCAGGATTCTGGCTACCAGACTTTGACTTTTCCCCAGATATAGAGATTAAGGACCCCATTTCATTCTGAGAGACACTGTGATCGATTAGTCACCACAGAAGTTCTAAGGATCAAAGCATTCTATTTCCCATTCATCTATGCCTTCAATCTGTCAGTACATTTCCAGTGTTCATTATGAACATTGATTCACCTTGCCTCTGGCAGTTCATCCCTGTCACCATAACCCTGTTGCTCCAATAGCCCATAATCCTCACTGAAATTAGGGAGGCCCCTCTTTTTGGCAGCCTCTTGTACCATCATACTTGGCTTGTAGAGAACAGTCACCAAAGAGCTTTCTATGGAAGCCAGTTCTCTCTTGGTAATGTATTTCTCAGTGCCTTAAGAAAGATTTGGGGCCTTTTCAGGGAGTGTAGTAAAATGGATGGATGTTTATTTTGCATATCTTAAGTCTTCTCCAAAATTTTCAATTCCCCTACTGTGGATTTCTGTCTCTTATAATTTCAGGGAAGTTTTACCTTCAAAACTTCATTGAATGTGTGCCAAAAGTAAGTCGAAATTTCAGCCAACTAATCAAGCGAACTTTAATGGGATTTCCAGTTACTTGAACTTGCCCATTAAGTCCATGATCATATCAGCACGTTCATAGTTACATTCTGTCCTCCTTGGTCTAATGCTCCTAAAAAAACAATTCCACAACATATTTCTCATTCTCTTTGCAAGTATAAATTAGCAAAATCTTATGATTCTTTGGAAGTACTGAAGAGAAATTTTCATTCAAAAGGCTAAACAGCTCTCTGTTCTGCTTCTGTAAATGTGCTGCATGAACTGTACTTGAAATTGACTAAAGACTCACCCTCCCTTTTTGTTTGATCTGTTTAAGCCACAAATGTAACTATTTGTATCCCCTAGCAACACCCCTGCTTTGTAATACTTTGTAACTGCCGGCAACCCATAGCAACTCCCACCCTTGTAACTGCAATGTAACTACCTTCAACCACAGCAACTCCTTCTGCTTTGTAGCAGCTTGAGTTCAAATTATCCAATCAGGCTGTGCCCAAAAGAGTCTATACAAAGAATGTTGCAACTGAGCTCCAGGCCCAGATCTCAGAGCACTAGCTCCTCTGGGACCACTGGTGTAATAAACCTGAGTTCTTCAACTCTTTGGGTGCTGCTTGGTTTCTCGCTGGTCTGATTTTGGGTCTTTTCCACAAGATTTCTGGAGGCCCTAGTGAGATTCCAATCATACTGGCCTTTTGAGCCTCTGGACTGGTGGCTCAGCTGGGCCGGGCGAAGGGGCTATGAGTTGAACGAGGGTGCGCCATCTGATGAGTATTCTGGGTTCTCTTTCGACCGGTGCCCCGATTCCCAGGAAGGATGAGCCCCCAACCAACTTATAGGAGAGATGGGCCAACTCACTAGGAATGGCCACATGATAAATTAAGGTCCCGGGATCAGCCCCTAGTCAGGTCCTGTCTCCTAGTCTTCAGTTGGAAGACATTGGTCAGGGTCTTCCCAGTGGGGGAAGACATCAAGGTCTCCAAAAAAGGAGAGGAGACATCAGGGTCTCCCGGAGGGGGGTGGGGAGTAGACATGTCAAGTTAGGGCCTTCCAAAAGGGGGGAGGCAATGTTTTAACTTGATATATGAATGAGTGAATGAACGAGTGGCTTGGCCGATTTGATTGGTCAGGTACGAGTTTGTGGCCCCATGGCTGGGCACCCTTAAGGTCTCCTAAAGGCTATGGAGTCCATGTGGGCTCATTCTGCGGTTCCACGGTGAATGGCATACGGTCCAGGGCAGCATGTTCCTTCGGGACATGGCCAGATGAGCATCTAAATGGTCTCCTCTTTGGAGGGGTCACCCATCCTTGTTTGTCTTTGTGTCACTGTCACAGGGTAGAATGTGTTTGTTCAACACTGGGCAAAGGGAGGCCCAGCCACCCTCCAGAGAGTAACCAAACATCCTCTACAGGTTAAGAGGAGTGATTGCTTACTTTCCACAGGACAAGTTAAAGAATGGTGAGAGGTTGCATGAAAGAGAGTGAGTGCTGAATGACTGAGACATGGCCTTGCCACGAAGTGAGAGTTGAGCCCCAATGCACAATTCCATGACAAACCTCATATGGCTTAAGGTGGTGTCACTGGATCTCCAGGAGTCTACTCCAGTGATCCGGGTCAGGGGTTTATACTGACCCACCAATGCTAAGAGGCACCTAAAAAATCTCCACGAGGGGTGTGGCCAGAGACAGGCGAAGTGAGTGATGTCCCCTCCAAAGCTTTCTCAACCCTATCCCCCAACCCTCCATGTGGCGTGGCTGTTGTCTGTTGTGGGAGGCATGAGGGGAAGTTCCTCTAAGCCAACTGTCTTAAATTGTATGTTGAAGAATTTTAAGAAAGGTTTCTCAGAGGATTACAGGGTCAAGCTGACTTTGGGAAAACTCCATACTCTTTGAAAGTTTGAATGGCCTGCCTTTGGGGTAGGATGGCCCTCGGAAGGGACCCTAGACCTCCCCACTGTGAGAGCTGTGTGCCAGGTAGTGACAGGGACCCCTGGACATCCAGATCAGTTTCCGTATTACTATAGTGCCCCCTTGGGTCCAGTTCTGCATATGTAGACAGGGACAGAGTAAGGTACTTGTGGCCCAACTGGGGAAGGAACAAGGAGGAGCCAGCAAAAATAATCCACCAAGGGAACTCTGAGGAAGAATTTATCTTCCCACCGCCGTACATCCCAGCAGCTCGCCAGTCCTCGCACAGCCACTCTATCCACAATTGCCAGACAGCCCTCCACCATTGGTGCCTTCACTGCCCCAACAGTCCGAGTGACCACCAAGCCCAAGCCCACAGCGCCTTCGCTCAGCCACACAATCAGCTCAGCAATCTGCAGTCCTTCAGATGCCCCTCCGAGAGGTGTGAGGTCCCTTTGAAATTGGAGAAGATGGCGCACGCCAGCCGGGCCACCCTGTCCTCTATCAGCCATTCAGCATAACCGACCTCCTCAACTGGAAGCAGCACACCCTGCCTTATTCAGAGAAACCCCAGGTGATGATTGATCTGCTCGAGTCCATCTTCCAAACTCATCAGCCTACCTGGGATGACTGCCATCAACTCCTTCTAACCCTCTTCAATACTGAAGAATGACATCAGATTCTGTCAGAATGGCGAGCATGACTTCAAGGACAAGCACCGGAGGTGTACTGGACCCTATAGCATGGGCCTCAGAGGCTGCACCAGACGTCAGGCCCAAATGAGACTTCAACGTCCCACATGGAAGAGAGTTTCTTGACAAGTACCAGCAGGCCATACTGCAAGGGGTAAAAGCTGGGGCTAGGAAACCAACAAACATGTCAAAAACAGCAGGAGTATTCCAGAAGCCAGAAGAGTCACCCACAGAGTTCTTTTGAAGATTGTGCAAGGTATCCCAGGTGTATATCCCTTTTGACCCCAAAGCATGAGAGAACCAGCATATGGTCAATGCAGCATTTGTGGCCCAATCCTTCATTGACATTGCTACAAGCTTCAAAAATTAGAGGGCTTTGCTGGGATGAATGCCATCCAGCCACTGGAGGTTGCAATCAAGGTGTTTGTAAACTGAGACCAGGAGGCCCAAAAAGTAGCTGACAAATGGAAGAAACAGAAGGTGTCCCTGCTGGCAGCTGCATTAGGGAACCTGGATCCAGTACAACAGACTGCTGCTCTCCCATGGAAGAGAGAAACCAAAGGGAGACCCCCACTTCACTGTGACCAATGAACCTACTGCAAAGAGACCAGCCATTGGAGAAATGAGTGCCTTCATTGTAGGAAAACACCTGAAAGGCCAAAGAAGTTCAATCAACCTCGTAAAGGAAAGTACCAGCCTGAACCAGTCGTCCAAGAGCTTCTTGGCTGGGCCAAAGAACAATAAGACTAGGAATGACCAGGCTCCCTGAACCTAGGCCCCCAGGAGCCTACGGTTGCAATAGATGTAGGGGACCAATCAATGACTTTTATGGTGGATACTGGGGCTGAATACTCTGTAATAACTAAGCCTATGGCTCCCCTCACAGATTGAATGACAACTATTGTCAGGGCCATGGGGGACCGAGTCACCCGCTCATTCTGTAAAGCCCTCTCATGTCAGTTAGGGGGCCACCTAGTGACTCGTGAGTTCTTGTACCTACCAGAGTGCTCCATCTCCCTTTTGGGTAGGGACTTATTAACAAAGCTTAGAGCACAAATAATCTTTACCTTAGGGAAGCCAGTCTCACACCAAGGAGCCAGCCTGCTCTAATGATGGCTGTGACTGTGCCCAGGGAGGACGAATGGCGTCTTTATTCTCTGGAAGGAAAATAAATAAATCTAACCAGTCTGCTAGAAGAATTCCCTGCTGTCTGGGCAGAAAAGGGGGCCCCTGGTCTAGCCAAAAATCATGCACCCGTCGTGGCAGACCTGAGACCAGGAGTCTTCCCTGTCACACTAGAGGCAATATCTAGTGCTGTGGGAAGCACATCTGAGTTCAGGATCAGATTCAGTGTTTACAGATACTGGAATTCTAGTTGAGTGTCAGTCACCTTGGAACACTTTGCTCTTGCCAGTCAAGAAGCCTGGAGGGAATGACTACTGCCCCGTCCAGGACCTCTGCACCATCAACAATGCAGTGGTCACCATCGATCTGGTGATCTCAAACCCATACACCCTCTTGAGTCTCTTACCTGCTCAAGCAAGCTGGTTCACATGCCTCGACCTTAAAGATGCCTTCTTCAGTTTCCAGTTATCACCAACCAGCCAGCCTTTGTTCACCTTTGAGTGGGAAGACCCACACACTGGGAGAAAAATGCAACTGACCTGAACTCAACTGCGTCAAGGCTTCAAGAACTCGCCTACCCTATTTAGTGAAGCACTGGCCACAGATCTGGCTGCCTTCCCTGGAGAAACTTTGAACCACACTTTACTCCAGTATGTAGATGACCTGCTGCTGGCTAGCTCCACCGAAGGAGACTGTTGGAAAGGTACGAGAGCCTTATTGGCCCTACTCTCTACCACGGGATACAAGGTGTCATGGAAGTAGGCTCAAATCTGCAAACAGGAAGGAGGTCAGATACCTTGGGTTCATCATCTCAGAAGGATGTCGAGCACTTGGACACAAAAGGAAACTGGCTCTCTGCTCAATACCTCAATACCAAGTAAGAGGTCCGTAAATTCCTAGGGGCTGCCGGATTCTGTCAGATCTGGATACCAGGTTTCTCTGAGATTGCCAAGCCACTGTATGAGGCCGCAGCTGGGTCTGGTAAAGACCCCTGGAATGGCGCTCCAAACAAGAAAAAGTTTTCAGAGAGATAAAGAGGCTCTTAACCAGCACCCCAGCATTAGGACTACCAGATGTGATACAAGACTTTAACCTCTTCTTACATGAGAAGAATCACACTGCACTGGAGGTCCACGCAAACAGTCGGGCCATGGTAATGCCCAATTGCATATTTGTCCTAATGGCTAGATCCAGTGGCTGCAGGATGGCTGCCATGCCTCCGGGCCTTTGTTGCCATGGTAGTCTTGGTCAGAGAAGCGGATAAGCTTATGCCGGGACAAAACATAAATGTAAAGGTCCCCCATTCTACAACTGCATTAATGAATAATCAAGGACATAAGTGGTTGACCAAAGCCAGAATAACTTACTATCAGGAACTGCTGTGCGAAAATCCACGAGTCCATCTTGAAACTACATACATTAAACCGCACTACATTTTTGCCCACTGAGAAGGGGCCTCCCGATCACAATTGTGAGGAGGTCATGGATGAAGTTTGCTCAAGCAGGCCAGATCTGACAGATGTTCCTCTTCAGGACTCAGAACTGGTATTATTCACTGATGGGAGCAGCTTCATCCATGAAGGACCGCGCAAAGTCAGCTATGCAATAACAGCTACCAATGAGGTAATTAGAGCTGAGGCTCTGCCACAGGCTGGTCATCACAGTGAGCCGAACTATGGGCACTCATCCAGTGACTGAGACAGGCTGCAGGGAGATGGGCCAATATCTACACTGACTCAAGGTATGCCTTTGCTACTTTGCACATACATGGGGCCATTATAAAGAGAAGGGATGACTGACGGCAGGAGGAAAAGAAATCAAGAACAAAGAAGAAATCCTCCAACTGTTAGAGGCAGTTTGGAAGCCTTCTAAAGTGGCAGTCATTCACTGCAAAGGCCACCAAAGAAGAACCGACTCTGTCAGTAGGGGAAACCGACTAGCAGACCAAGCAGCTAAGGAGGCTGCCCACCTACCAAGTGCCACAATGGGTCCTAAGCCAATCTCCAAGGTTCTCCTGGCACCAGAATTGCCTCTATCCCCAAAATACACTAAGGAAGAAGAACAATGGGTTTCAAGTGAAGGGGGAACTAGGAGGAAGGAAGGCTGGTGGGAGCTTCCAGATCAGAGACTCTTTATTTCCATTGTGCTGGCAGTTCAGCTAGTAAAACAACACCATGAATTAACTCACCTAGGGAAGACTGCTTTAGAAAATCTGTTGGGCTGTTACTATTTCATACCCAGACTCCCAACCCTGTGTGCTCAGATCAGTGCTAGATGTGTGACTTGTGCACAAAATAACGCTGGCCAAAGACCAAGGTTTAATCCAGGGATGCAAACAATTGGAACTATGCCATTCGAAGACCTAGAAGAGAACTTTACTGAGGTCAAGCCCTGCAGGGGCCACAAATACTTGCTTGTGTTGGTTTGCACCTACTCTGGATAGGTTGAAGCTTTTCCTATGTGCACTGAATGGGCATAAGGAGTAGCCAGGGCCTTATTGAGGGAAATTGTTCCAAGGGCTATCCTCTCTATAGGATCAGACAATGAACCTGCCTTTGTGTCTGAGATAGTTTGGAACTTGTCCAAAGCTCTAGGAATCAAATGGAAGCTCCACACGGCCTACAGGCCACTGAGTTCAGGGAAAATTGAACGCATGAACCGGACCCTCAAAACCACTCTAGCTAAACTTTGTCAGGAAACCCAGTTATCTTGGATTGATTTGCTGTCTTTGGCTCTACTCTGAAAGCGATGCACTCCAAAGCCTTCAGGCTACTCCCCTTTCGAAATCCTTTATGGGAGACCTCTCCCAGTGATAGGGAAGTTAAAAGGAGACCCTAGATTAATGGCTGACCTAGAAGTGTCCCAACACCTGCAGGCCTTGGGAAAATCCTCCACCACGTCGCTCAGGAAACTTTAGAAAGAGCCCCTATCCCTTTAGGAAATTGGGTCCACCCCTTTCAGCCAGGAGATGAAGTATGGGTTAAAGATTGGAAGAAGGAGCTGCTTTAGCCAAGCTGGACAGGCCCTCACACTGTTATATTAGCAACTCCCACTGCTATTAAAGTTGCAGGTATCACCCTGTGATCCACCACACCCAGGTAAAGAGAGCAGCATCTCCGGAAAACTGGGAGACTTGGACTGCAGAGCCTCTTCCTGATCAGCCACTCTGAATTGTGTTCCGGAGGCAGCAGAAATCCACCTGAGATCTTTGGCCCTGCTCTGGCTATCCCCAGAAGCTGGCCAGTCTACACACAGCAGAGGCTTGAGACCATCCAGATTGTCCAGATGTTCACCACAGTCGGCTGAAACTGGCAGCTCCAGCAGAAATCCCTTCATGGATGGCGCAGGCAAATCCCACCAACCCTTGTAAGTTGACCCTGAGAAAGACAACATGTCCTGCTCCAGCCACCAACCGGAAGCTGGCTAGTCCACGCATGGCTGAAGCCTGAGGAATCTCATCGTGGGGCTCCTTATAATTGGACCCTGGGGATTGAGGGAAATTAGGGCCGAGATCTGTAAACTGTGTATCCATGTCACCAAGGAAGGTCAAAGAATTTCCACTATCTTACTTTTCTAAAGCTACTATGAATGCCAGGGATCTCAGAAAGGAACCTATTCCTATAACCAAACTCAATATTCAGTATGTGACCCAGGAAATAACTAACCTTATGTATGTTATAACCCAAATAATCCTCCCACTGAAACAGGTTAAGGGTAGCTTTAGGGAACTGAGGAGGATGGACAGATGGACCCACATTGGCCCAGGCTAGAGTAAAAAGAAACCCCAGTCAGATTACCCTAAAGTTTGATGCTTGTGCTGCTGTGAGTCAGGGTCCATGGGAGGAAGAGAGATCCTGCAGATCTCTCAGCTGGAAAAAAAGCTACAGGACAGAGGAAAAGTATGTATGTCCTCACAGCTTCACGTGTGAAAGAAGCTGTGCCTATTGGTCATGTGTCCTATGGGCTACTTGGGAAAAAGACAGCACCAACAAGAAAAAGGTATATTAATAAAGGAGGTAGCTCTATCAAATTGCACCACGCATAAGTGCAATACATTAGAAGCAATCATAACCAACCCCCTGAACCCCTGTTGGAAGTCCGGAGAAGTATTAACACTTGGCATTGATGGGATGGAGCTAAATCCCTATGTTCGAATCCGTATCAAAGGTCAAATACTAAACTGTCCAGCTCGAGCCTTTCAGGTTTGTACTTCTTTCTACAAAGAAGTAACTGAACTGCTACTCGCCCCCGCCCCCATCACAATCAACTAAAAACTTATTTCTCAAAATGGCTGAAGGAATAGCTCACTCCCTGAATGCTATGTATGTGGGGGAGCTCTAATGGGAGATAGGTGGCTGTGGGAAGCTACGGAATTAGTTCCCACCAAGGCAATGCCAAATATAATGGCTCCACACACCTCTGATGATGGTCAGTGGATTTTAAAACATACTATTATAGGATAATACTGCCTGGCTAGAGGTGGAGGAAATCTCACAGAGTCAGTTGCAAACTTAATTTGCGTAGGCCAGTGATATTATAATGCCACCTCCAAACAAAGTGTGTGATGGGAAAACAGGACAGAAAGAAATCCGTTGGCCAGATTCCCAGAGCTAATTAGAGCCTGGCAGGACCCAGGCAGGGTCCGAGACTGGATAGCCACACGCAGGCTTTACTGGATTTGTGGAAACAAGGCCTACATCTGCCTCCCCAAAAGTTGAGAAGGGAGCTGTATAATTGGTATGATAAAGCCTTTCTTTTTCCTCTTACCTCTGAAAACAGGGGAACTGCTTGGTTACCTGGTCTCACAACCCTTACAACAGGTGAAATGAGAATTCCAAATAGGGGATTGGAAAGATGATGAATGGCCCCCAGAGCAAATAATTCAATACTATGGGCCTGCCACTTGGGCAGAAGATGGATCTTGGGGACACCATACCCCCATTTACACGTTAAACCGGATTATCTGACTGCAGGCAGTCTTAGAAATTTTTACTAACGAGACTGGGAGACTCCTGACCCTCTTTGCACATCAACAGACTCAGATGAGAAATGTCTTCTACCAAAACAGGTTAGCACTAGACTATCTATTAGCAGCAGAAGAAGGCATGTGTGGAAAATTCAACCTCACCAACTGTTGCCTGAAGATAGCTGACCAGGGTTGGGCAGTTGAGAACCTCGTTGAAAAAATGACAAAGCTAGCACATGTGCCCGTGCAAGTATGGCACAGACAGAATCCCAATAGCCTTTTGGGGGGATGGTTCTCTATCTTCAGAAGCTTTAAAACCTTAATTGGGATAGTACTCCTCCTCCTCAGGGCCTGCCTCCCTCTCCCTTTTCTGTTGCCTCTTGTTGTCTGGTCGATTACCTCCCTCATAGATGCTATAGTAGAGAGGAAGATTGCAACAAGGATCGTTATGCTGTGGAATTACCAGCCGCTGGCCCAGGGGGATCAAGAGGTTGATGAGCTTGATACCCTATAAGAATTTAAACGGGAATCAAAAGGGGGAAATGAAGAGGAATTTTCGTTCAAAAGGCTAAACAGCTCTCTGTTCTGCTTCTGTAAATATGTTTGCTGTATGAACTGTACTTGAAATTGGCTAAAGACTCACCCTCCCTTTTTGTTCGCTCTGTATAAGCCACAAATGTAACTATTTGTATCCCCTAGCAACTCTCCTGCTTTGTAACACTTTGTAACTGCCGGTAACCCATAGCAACTCCCACCCTTGTAACTGCAATGTAACTACCTGCAACCACAGCAACTCCTGCTGCTTTGTAGCAGCTTCAGTTCAAATTACCCAATCAGGCTATGCCAAAAAGGGTCTATATAAGAAATGTTGCAACTGAGCTCCAGGCCCAGATCTTCAGAGCACAAGCTCCTCTGGGACTGCCGGGGTAATAAACCTGAGTTCTCCAACTCTCTGGTTGCTGCTTGGTTTCTCGCTGGTCTGATTTTGGATCTTTTCCGCAACAGTATAAGCTGTTTTCTCCTGGGTCAGACTTTGTATTTGTCCCCTTAAAATATGCTGAGATCCGACCCTAGTTGAGACCAGAGACAAAAAGGGAGTGGTTTGGGCAGATATAGAAAATAGCCAACCCCTTGCAAGGCAACTGACTCAAGTGAACTTAATACAGGATCTTCCGAAAAGTTTTAGTTCTTTCCTGTATTCGGCCACATAAGTTCTGCCTTGGTCTCTTATCACTAATTTTTAATTGAGGCAAAATTTCATGTAACATGAAATTAACTGTTTTAGAGTGAATAATTCAATGGAATTTAGTACATTCATAATTATGTGCAACCATTACCTCTATCTACTTCCAAAACATGCCTGTCCCCAAACATGCAACCCCATAACCATTAAGCAGTGACTCCCCAAACCTAATCTTGTCAGTGTTTGGCAACCACAACATGCTTTCTATCTCTATGGACTTACCTATTCTAGATATTTTACGTAAGTGGAATCATACAACATATGGCCTTTTATGTCTGGCTTCTTTCCTCAACCATAATGTTTTCAAGGTTCATCTATACTTTGTATCAGTATTTCATTCCTTTTATTACTGAATAAATATTCCAGTGTGTGTGTGTGTGTGTGTGTGTGTGTGTGTGTATTTGATTTAGCCATTCATCTGGTTATGGGCATTTGGATTATTTCCACCTTTGGCTGCTATGAACATTCATGAACAGTATTTGCTTGAGTACTTGTTTTCAATTCCTTTGAGAGTAAATTTGTTGGATCATATAGTCCTATGATAATTCTGTTAAACTTTTTGGGGAACCACCAAACATTTTCCACAGTGTCTGTACTGTTTTACATTCTCACCAGCAAAGTATGAGGGTTCTAATTTCTTCAATCTTTCTCCACATGTTTTATTTTCCATTTTTGATAATAGCCACCTAAGTGGGTGCAAAAATTGTATATTATTATGCTTTTCATTTAAATTTCTCTAATAACTAATGATTTTGAGCATTTTTTTTTTTTGGTCCACTTCTTGGCCATTTGTACATCTTCTCTAGGGAAACATTTATTCAAGGCCTTTGCCACTTTTTAACTTACCTTTTTGTCTTTTTTATGAGTTCTAAGAGTTCTTTATATATTCTGGAGACTGTGCCCTTATCAGATATGTGATGTGCAAATATTTTCTACCATTCTATAGGTTGTCTTTTTACTTTTGGGGTGGTGTCCTTTGATGCACAAAAGTTTTAAAATTTTTATAAAGTTCATTTTATCTATTTTTTTCTTTTCTTGTATGTGTTTTTGTTGTCCTAAGAATCCATTGCCAGACCCAAGGTCATAAAGATCGATCCTCATCTTTTCTTGTGTTTTATAATTTTAGCTCATATATTTAGGTTATGAATCATGTTGAATTAATTTTTGTATATGGTGTGAGGTAGGGGTTCAACTTTATTCTTTTGTATGTGCATATCCTTTGTCCTAGCATCATTTGTTAAAAATATTGTTCTTGCTTCATTGAATGGTCTTAGCATCAACATTAAAAATTAATTTTCCAGTTGGGTGGACCTAGAGGATATTATGCTTAGTGAAATAAGTCAGATAGAGGAAGATATATACCATATGATTTCACTTATATGTGGAGTCTTAAACAAAATAGGTAAACAAACAAAACAGAAACAAACTCATAGATACAGAGAACATACTGATGGTCATGAGATGGGAGGGAGGTTCAAGGAATGGGTGAAAAAGGTGAAGGGATTAAGAAGTACAAACTGCTAGTTATATAAATAGTCATAGGGATGTAGAAATTAGATAGAGGTAGTGGTTGCACATCATTGTAAATGTACTTAGCATGAAACCCTCTAGGTCCATCCATGTTGTCACAAGTGACAAGATTTTACTTTATTCTTTTGTATGTGCATATCCTTTGTCCTAGCATCATTTGTTAAAAATATTGTTCTTGCTTCATTGAATGGTCTTAGCATCAACATTAAAAATTAATTTTCCAGTTGGGTGGACCTAGAGGATATTATGCTTAGTGAAATAAGTCAGATAGAGGAAGATATATACCATATGATTTCACTTATATGTGGAGTCTTAAAAACAAAATAGGTAAACAAACAAAACAGAAACAAACTCATAGATACAGAGAACATACTGATGGTCATGAGATGGGAGGGAGGTTCAAGGAATGGGTGAAAAAGGTGAAGGGATTAAGAAGTACAAACTGCTAGTTATATAAATAGTCATAGGGATGTAGAAATTAGATAGAGGTAGTGGTTGCACATCATTGTAAATGTACTTAGCATGAAACCCTCTAGGTCCATCCATGTTGTCACAAGTGACAAGATTTTATTCCTTGTTATGGCTGAGTAATATTCCATTGTATGCACCACTTCTTCTTTATCCATTCATCTATCGATAGATACTTAGGTCGCTTCCATATTTGGCTATTGTAAATAATGCTGCAATGAACATAAATGGCTACATATATCTCTTCAAATTAGTGTTTTGAATTTCTTCAGGTAAATACCCTGAAGTGGTAGTTCTGTTTTTTTTGTTGTTGTTGTTTTGTTTTGTTTTGTTTTTGGAGGAAACTTTATACTTTTTTCCATAGTGGCTGCACAAACTTACAATCTCGCCAATAGTTTATGAAGGTTCCCTGTTCTCCATATCCTTGCCAGCACTTGTTCTTTGTTGATTTATTGAAGATAGTCATTTCATTTATTTGTATTTCCTCAATTTCTTTCTTCAATGTCTTATAGCTTGCTGAATACAGGTCTTTTATCTCTTTGGTTTAATTTATTTCCAATCATAGGAAATAAAAGGAATCCAAGCTGGAAAGGAAGAAGTAGAACTGTCACTATTTGCAAAAGACACGATACTGTATATGGAGAACCCTAATAATCTTTGTTGTAGGTTTTTGCCTTTCATCATTTTGAATATTTTGTGTCATTCTCTTCTGGCCTACAAATTTTTTGTTGGAAAATCAGCTGATAGTTTTGTGGGAGCTTCCTTGTACATAACTAACTACTTTTCTATTGCTGCTTTAAAGATCCTCTCTTTGTCTTTAACCTTTGACATTTTAATTATGATGTGTCTTGGTGTGGGCCTATTGGGGTTCCTCTTGTTTGGAACTCTCTACTTTTCCTGGGCTTGTATGTTTATTTACTTTGCCAGCTTAAGAAAATTTTTAGACATTATTTCTTCAAATAGGTTTTCAATTCCTTTCTCTCTCTCTCTCTCCTTCTTTTGGGACCCTATGATGCAAATGTTGCTGTGCTTAACATTGTCCCAGACATCCCTTAAACTATCTTCATTTTAAAAATTCTTTTTTTCTTTTTGTTGTTTGGCTGTTTTCCACTACTTTGTCTTCCAGATTGCTGATTTGATTCTCTGCTTCATCTATTCTCTATTTACCTCCACTCTGATCTTTGTTTCCTTTATTCTGCTAGCTTTGGGTTTAGTTTGCTCCTTTTTTTCATTCTTTAAAATATAAAGTAAGTTATTGTTTTGAGCTCATCCTTTTTAGGTAGGCTGTAAGTTTTCAGCTGTAAAATTCCCTCTGAGCATTGCTTTCTCTGCATCTAATATTTTGGAATGCTGGGTTTTCATTTTCATTTGTCTGAAGATATTTTCTAATTTTTCTTATGATTTTGTGATTTTGATCCATGGATTAAGAGTAAGTTATTTAATTTCCACATATTTTAAAATTTTCCAGTTTTCCTCCTTTTATTATTTTCTAGTTTTATTACATTATGGTAAGAGAAAACACTCTATGATTTCAATACTTTAAATTTATTAAGAGCTGTTTTTTGCCCTAACATATGGTTTATCCTGAAGAATGGTTCATGTGTCCTTGAGAAGGATATATAGTCTCCTGTTGTTGGGTAGAATGTTCTATAAATATCTAGTAGATTTAGTTATGTTATAACGTCATTAATATCTTCTATTTCCTTATTGATCTTTTGTCTAGATGTTCTATCTATTAGATGAAAATATTGTCTTCTACTATCATTATAGAACTATTTGTTTTTCCTTAAAATCTGTCAAAGTTTGCTTTATTTATTTTGGGGCCATTTCATGTATGTATGTTTACAATAGTTATATCTTCTAGGTAAATTGACCCTTTTATCAATATATAATTTACTTTGTCTTTTGTAACAATTTTTTTCTCAAACTATATATATTTTTTCTAATAGTAGTATTGCTACTCCAACTCTTATTTGATTATATTTGCATGGAGCACCTTTTTTCTATCTTTTCACTTTTAATCTATTTGTGTCTTTGGGTCTGAGTAAATGTCTGGTAGACAACATATAGTTAACTCATGTTTTTTTAAAAAAAATCTATTCTGCTGATCTTTGCCTTTTAATTGGAGAGTTTAACCCATTGAAATTTAAAGTAATTACTTATAAGGACAGACTTCTGTGACTTTGATATTTATTTTCTATAAGTCTTATACTTTTTACTTTATCATTTCTTTTATTGCTACATTTTTGTGCATAATTGACTTTTGGGGGGTAGTGTACTGTTTCGATTACCTTTTCATTTCCTTTTGTATATATTTTAAAGGTATTTTCTTAGTATATGCCATAGGAATTATAATTCCTATCCTAAATTTATAATAGTCTAGTTTAAATTAATACAAATTAAGCTTTTATAGCATGCAGAAACACTTCTCCTCCATAGCTCTGTCCCTATTTATGTCGTTGTTGCCACAAATATTACATCTTTATTCACTGTGTGCCAATTTACATAGGTTTATAATTATGAATGCATTTATCTTTTAAATCACATAGTAAATAAAGTTACAAACCAAAAAGAAAATAATACTGACTCTTATATTTACCTGTGTTACTTTTACCAGAACTTTTTACTTCTTCATATGGTTTTAAGTTACTGTTTAGTGTCCTTTCATTTCAGCCTCAGTGACTCTCATTTCTTGTAGAGTAGGTTTACTAACAAAAAACTCCTTCAACCTTTGTTTGGCTAGGTGTGTCTTAATTTCTCCTTCGCTTTGAAGAATAGTTTTGCCAGATATAGAATTCTTAGCTGACAGGTTTTTTTTCTTTCAAGGGTAAGCCCACTCCCTTCTGATCTCCATGGTTTCTAATACGAAGTCTGCTGTTAACTCCACTGAGTCCATGTACATGATGAGTTATTTCTCTCACATGGCTTCAAGAGTCTCTCTTTGTCATTGGCTTCTAAAAAATCTATAATGTGTCTTTGTATGGACCTTTTTTCTTTATCTGTGCTACTTGGAGTTCATTGAACTTACATATGTTGATTCACATCTTTTATCAAATTTGAACAGTTTTCAAGAGCTGTTTCTCTTTCCTTTTTTAAACAACTATTTCTTTAAATATTCTTACTATATACCTTTCTATCCTCTTTCTTGAATTTCCAAATGCCTATGTTGCTATGCTTGATGGTGTCTTACAGATCTCATAGGTTCTGTTTATTATTACTGACTCTTTCTTTCTGCTCTATGGATGTGATCATCTGAATTGACCTATCATCAAGTTCGCTGATATATTTTTCTCTGCCTTCTTAAATCTGCTACTGATAACCTCTACTGAAATTTAAATTTCAGTTATTGTACTTTAAGCTCTAGAATTTCTGTTCGAATTCTTTTTGTAATTTTTATCTATTACTGATATTCTGTATTTTTTCATGTATGGTTCTCCTAGTTTCCTTTAGATCTTTGATCATGGTGACTTTAGCTGTTTCAGAATATTTAAATCAGTTGACTTAAAGTCTTTTTCTGATAAGGTCAAGAACTGTTTCTGTTTATTCTGTGAATGAATCAAACTTTCTTAACTTTTTCTTGTTTTCTAATTTTTTGTTGAAAACTGGACATTTTGAATATTACAATGTGCTAACTCTCTAAAAACAGCATTTGTTTCTGTGGCTTACTATAGGCCTTAGTTATTTCTTTAGTGAGTTTTATAAATTATTTTTGTAAAGTCTCTTTTTGTCTCAGCTTTCAGGCTTTAGAGAGAATGGAGGGCAGTGACACTAGTAACTACAATTCTTTGAACCTATAACTGGCAGATGATTTTAGGTCACCCAATTTAATTCTCACAACAAATATTTTGTAATGAACATCATTATTCCCATTTTACAGATGAGGAAACTGGGATTCATATTGTCCCCTTAACCAAGGTCAAGCCTAAATAAGATTCCCACCCAGCTCTGTCTGACTTCAAGGTTGAGAGTTGGAGTGATGCTGCCTTTATTCTGGAAAATTCCTAGTATGAGAGAAACTTAACTGGGTGGGAGCTGACAGGACAGTATGTAGGAAGTGGTCAGTGCCAGAGAGAGATGACCTCTTGGTTATGGCCTGGTATTTGTTGAATCCTTGATCTCGTGGGGACTACATTAAGTTCCAATGGAAAGGAGCTCTGAGGTCAGAAAGGTCAGTGTGACTTTGAATGGGAGCCTCCTCATTTAACCAGGTAAAGGGAAGAGGCAGAAGGATGCCAAAGGATGACAGTCTGGAAGACTCTGGAAGATGTCTCATTGGCTTTGTTTACACACATGATTTAGAAGACACTCCTAAGGTGGACAACAACACAAACAAAAGCCAATATTTGTCACGCTTTGTTGGAATGGAAGAAGAGCAGCTTCTCCCCAGGTCGAACTATAGAAACTCTCCCCAGTTTTTTCTCCCCTCCCCACGGGAGACAGTTTGTAGGCACATGTGTGATGAGCAGAGAACTTTTCAGGAGGCTTCTTTCCCTGGGAGGTTTAATTGTCAGAGACTAGGGACAGAGTTGTGGCAGAGGAAGAGTCTCAAAGGATTTGTGAAAAAGAAGCAGCTGGAGGGAAAACAATGGTTGGCACTGAAGAGTGGCTGGGAATAAAACCTTTGAGCTGAGGGCTGGACCTGCCCCAGCGAGGGGTTTCTTCCACAGGCACAAGGCTGTGTGCTGCTCCCAGAAAGAAGCCTTCTCCTCCTGATCTAGCCCACGCCTCCCTCACTTCTCTATTGGATGAGGGATGTTTGGTAGCTCTGTGCTATAATTTTTGTTTCTGGAAGGCATATTAGTAACTATTTGAGAATTTAACAGGGTTTTAGCATAAGGCTCTCTCTTCCATGTTCCTTCTTTCAGAATCTGTCTTTTCCCCATTGTAGCCAATGCATTTCACACATCTTTGCACAGCCACCACCACAAAAGACATCAGGTATTTTCCTGTGTGTGGGTGGGGAGTGCCCCACACACCTCTATCAACTCCTATTTTCACAGGACAGGAGGGGAGTCTAGAGGAATTCTGACCACACGAGTTTTTCTTTCTCCTGGAAATTTCTCTTCTCTATTTTTCTTAGGTCACTCCTGCTCCATTTTCAGGCCTGTTTCTTTCAGGGGATGGAGGTGACCCAGTTCCCCTTGGCTGAGAGAGACCCCGTTGCAGAGCCCTCTGAGTGATTAGAGCAGCCTACCACCCCCCACCCCTCCCACTCCCACCCCAAGCAGTAGAGTCTTTTCACCAGGACATATGGCTCCAGATTGAGATCTGCCCTTCTGACTCCCCAGCCCTTCTTGACGTCACTGATTACATGGTTTCAGGTAAGGTTCTTCTTCTCTGTGTCTTACATTTCCTCTCTCTGTGATCAAATGCTTAAAAAGTTTGTTCACTTCACAACTCTCCCTGCCTTTCTCCTGCTTACAATTTCTCTTGAGGTGGAGAACTCTTGTGCGGTGAGATTTGGTTTCTAAAAAATTGTGTTTTTCTCCTAATTCTTTGTTATGTGAATAGAACTAGAGAAGACCCTAGGGTTGTTCCATCTGAACTGCCATTTGACAGCTTGGGAGACTGAGACCCAGAGAGAGGAAATGACTTGTTCAGGGTCTCAACACAGGTTTTAGGAAGAGTGAGCACTATTTTGTCTTTTCAAGTCTAGGGAAGATGGGACAATGGCTTTCTCCTCTAATTCTTTGTTCTGTGGATAGAACTAGAGAAGACCCAAGAACTGCACCCCTAAACTGCCTCCCTCGGGGTACTGGGAGAGTTGTCTGTCCCTGATGAATGATATCTGGCCGTTAGATTTTGAAGCACAATGGCAAAGTCCTCACCTTCCCAACCACCCACCACCTGTACCTATATTTCTAACCGTTGGAAACAAGTTTTTGCTTGCTGCTTCCCACCATCTCATGTATTTTTTCTGTTTGGATGTTCTCTCTTATATCCCTTCCTCTTGGAGGACGGTCAGGGCTCTGATATTATTTGGCAGAACATACTTTGGTGTGTCTGCTCTCTTCTTTTCCAACCCTGCAGTTTCCTTTCTCTTCAAGAAAGCTGTCCCATGGGTCTGACTTCTCCCCTCTCTGCCACAGGGATCTCCGAAAAAACTCCCAGGTACACCTCTGCAGGAGTCTGTCACACACAGCCTGAGGCTCTTGCAAGTGTGATCTGAGGGTAGCAGGAAGGCCTTTCTTCCTTAAATATCTCCTGCTCTTGCCCAACTGAAGCTGCAGTGTCATAGCTACCTGGTAATGCTTTGTTAGGAGACATTCACATCTCAATCGGTAGCAAGGGCTTAGATTACATTGGAGTGGGGCCTCCTACAGAAGCAGAGATTAGTTCATTTGATCAATTGATTAAAAGGCATTTATTGAAACTTAATCCATGTGTCAGGTAAGAATCAGGGTAAAGAGCGTCCAAATTCCTTTTCAACTTGAAGATTCTGATTTCCAATGCACTTAAAAAAAAAAGTCCCTTCACCTTTATGTTTGTCCTGCCATCACTTTGTCACCAGCATAAAAAGCAATGAAGGTTGAGGACATCATAATAGCTGCCACTGTGTACTGGGCACTTACTATACGCCAGGCACCAGAGTAGGGCCTTACACATATATTATCTTATTTTATCCTCATAGCTGCCATAGATGATGATACCGGGGCTTGGAATGGTTAAGGAATCTGCCCAAGGTCACACGGCTGGTGGCCATCACCTGCTTGGACCATCACAGCTGCTTCCTAGCCATTTTTTTCCTACCCTGCCCACTTCACACAGGTGGCCCTTCTCTGCCTGTGCCTTGTGCCATCCATGCCGACGTCTTCCTCCTGATCCTTCTCTCCTGGCATCGGAGTGCTTCTTTCTCACTATGTCTCTGTCCTATTATTTATTGCATTGTGTCTTTGTTTTCTTATTTTCCATCTCTTTGGGGGAAATAACAGGTCTGATAATCTGAGATTTTTCCTCTTCATTTTTCTCCATCTTATCGCACTTCTTTATCTTCACTTCTTTTCCTTGACATTTTCCCTCCACCCCTTTTGTCTGTAACCTTCCTCTCTTGGTCTATTATCAAAGTTTCTCCTCATTCCTCTCCTTTCTGGTCTCTCACTCTCTTTCTCTTATGACTCCTTGCATTCTGTGCTGTCACTCTATGAGAGGGGCTATCATTTTCTGGGAGGGGCTTCTCAATGTGCTCTTACATGCTGTGACTGCAGCGTCTGTGGCCAGATGGCTTTGGCAACAAAGAGATCACCCACAACACCCAGAGGTGACAGAGAATAATTTCCAATCAATGTTACTTTTCTCTAAAAAATACATCAAAATGTGAATTTCTTTTACTTTTTCAAAATTTTCTAAATTGTTGCTTGTTTTATGTATTTAAGAATGTTATGCTACAAAGCAAGCTTAAAGTAAAAGGTTCTTCCAGAAACATCAGTTATCGGTTCACAACAATCTTCACTTAATTTCAAGGAATACGTGAACACGTTCTTGTTGTCAAAATTTCAAATATTACAGGTCAAACTAGAGTCCCTCTTTGACCAAAATCCCTAGCCAATCCTAACCCTTTCTCCACAGACATAACCACTGCTACCAGGCTCTGGGTCCCTCAGTATTTCATGTGCACTTACGTCTCCTATTCTTGCCTCCCCACTTAATATTATCAAACTTTACTCTAACTTGATGGGTAAAAAGTTACTAGTGAAATTTCTCTAGTTACTAGTGAAATTAACCATCTTATAATGTTTATTAGGATTTTATCTTCTGAGAATTACTGCTCATTTTATTCATCACTTTTCTTATTGATTTGTGAGTATTCTTTACATATTTTAAATATGAAAAATGATAATGATCCTTTTTGAGTACTAGGCATTTTTAAATGTTATATTATGAATTTTTATTACTATACATGATATATACATATCATGTTCATTTTTTGTGCCTTATTTAATGAGATCATTCCTACTCCAAGGACATAAACACATTCTCCTATATTTTTCTTCCAATAATGTTATGAGTTTCTCCATTTAGTTTTTCAATCTGCCAGGAATTTTTTATGTTTGTGAAACGATTTTTTTTTCTAAACAGATGAGCAATTGTCCCAATGTTTTCTCAGAGATCAAAAATTTTAGTGTTTAAATCACATTGTAAATTTTCATCCTCATATGGGTGTGATTCTGGATGTATTCTGTTGTCTTGGTCAGTTTCCTTTTTCCTTCACCAACACCGGACCCTTTATATTTTGATAACTAATGAGTCAGTTTTATTTTTTCTCTGAACTGTTGTCCATTGTTTAAATTGTTTAACTTTTTCAAAATTATTTTGGCTATTCGTTCAGCAAATATTTACAAGTACCTACAACATGCTATGCATGCATGTTGATTCTCACTTGGTCAGTTTCCATGGCAAAGCCAATCGAGTATCACATCGATATTATGTTTATGTATTTTTAAAATGTATGTTATTACCTCACAAAGAGTAAATTTCAAGAGGCACAAAATCATACTATTAAGACTCTCCTCTATACCCTAGATCTCAGCAATCTGAGTCTTCTGATTCTTTCCTCTGAGTCACTGTTTCTTCATGTCTTCTTTTATGTCTTTCAGATATTCTATTATTGTTAGCATTAGGGTTCTTTCCCAGGAACTTTACAGGTTTTGTAGCAATTGTGAATAAGATAGACTGATTTTTTTTCTATTACTTTTACTAATTGGTTAGCGATATTATATGAGAAAGCTACCAGTTTGGGTAATGATATGTATATTGAATGACTTTGCTTTAAAAATTAAATTACATTGCTACATTCCTTAGAGGAAATGTGTAAAATACAAAGAAATTGGGAAGACATAATTTTTAATCCACTACCTAGAAGAAAGCACACTTAATATCAGTCTATAAAATACATAAATATATAAATTCTTGCTCAATATCTTTTAAAATATCATAAATATCTCATTAACCACATGTTATTTTATCATGTGATTATGCCATAACTTTCTTAGTTTTTCCTTTGCGTTGGGCATTTAGTTTCTCATTTACTAAGTTTCTTAGGAAATACTTAAAGCTTTCACATCTGAAAAGAACAAAATTAATAAACTTCTCTCTGTCTGTTTCCCAACTTGTGAAATGGGGATAATGATCCATCTTTCAGGGCAGTTATGAGGAGTAAATGTGAGGATGTGACAGAGTGCTCATCGTGGTGCCTGGCACGTGAGAAATGCTCAAGCAGTGTCAGCTGTTATCACTTCTAAACTACTAGGCATTGCTTGTTATAACCTTCAATTTTTCCATCACCATATAAGATTGTATTGTTATCCCAATTCAAGATAAGAAAATGGAGTTTCTGAAAGGTCATCTAGGTACCCAGTTCACACAGTCGGTAAATGTCTTTGCTGCTTTAGTACTTTTTTTCTGAAAAAGCCGGTCCTCAGGTGAGGCTGACCCAGAACTTGGTAGAGAAGCGACTGTGAGGGCCGGAGACCAGCTCCTGGCAGATGCAGAGCAGTGTCTACTTTAGCAGTCAATGCTTCAAGTTTGCTTTTCAACAACGTGCATACAGTCCTAGAAGTTAAAGCAACAACAAGAACAGTTTGCATCTTTGTTACAGATTATTTATGTAAAAGATGCCAGGCCTTTTTATTCTAAACCAATGATCATTTAAAGAGGGCAACGCATTTGGTAAAGTCATAATATCCTCATTACCATGGCACTAAACACAACCCTCCTGCTTCCAGATCCCACTGCCCTCTGGCACATCCCTCTGCAGGAACAATGGCCTGGGCAGGAAACCAGACTCTCATCTCTCACTTTGTCCTCCTGGGCCTCTTCACGCACACGCCCCTGCACCTCCTCCTCTTCTCCATCATTATGGTCATGTTTCTGGTGGCTCTTTCTGGCAACGGGCTCATGATCCTTGTCATCAATGTGGACTCCCGCCTGCACAGCCCCATGTACTTCTTCCTCAGCTGGCTGTCACTCATGGACCTCATGCTCATCTCCACCATCGTGCCACAGATGGCCACCGACTTCCTGCTGGGCCGTGGCTCCATCTCCTTCACAGGCTGTGGGCTCCAGATCCTTTTCTCTGTCACCTTCCTTGGGGATGAGTGCTTCCTGCTGGCCTTCATGGCCTATGACCGCTATGTGGCCATCAGCAACCCCCTGAGGTACTCAGTGGTCATGAACCGCCGTGTCTGCTGGCTCATGGTGGGAGGGTCCTGGCTCTTTGGCCTGGTGGATGGGCTGATCCAGGCTGTCTTCACCTTGAGTTTCCCCTACTGTGGCTCCCAGGAGATCGACCACTTTTTCTGTGAGGTCCCCGCTGTGCTCAAGCTGGCCTGTGCTGACACTTCCCTCTATGAGACAATGATATATGTCTGCTGTGTCCTCATGCTTCTCCTGCCCTTCTCTGTCATCTCCGCCTCCTACCTGCGGATCCTGGTGGCCGTACTTCGCATGCACTCTGCCGAAGGTCGGCAAAAGGCCTTTGCTACCTGCTCCTCCCACATGGCCGTGGTCACCCTCTTCTATGGGGCTGCCATGATCACCTACATGCAGCCCCAGATCTACCACTCCTCCAAGCAGGACAAGGTGGTCTCTGCCTTCTATACCATGATCACCCCTATGCTCAACCCACTTATCTACAGCCTGAGGAACAAAGAAGTGACTGGGGCTCTCAGGAAACTCATGGGGAGGTGTCCCCGTAGTGGGGAGCAAGGCTAATGTGGGCCTGCAGATGTGGGCTCCAGATGTGGGCTCCAGAGTTAGAAACCTGGATTAGCCAAATGTGTGCTTTGATTAGAGAAGAAACATATGTGCCCTACTGAAAATAAGTCATTCTGTGACCAGAGTTAATCACATTAGTAAATCAATCTGTCATGTCCATGCTGAGTGTGGGCAATGTGAAAGGAATGCTGAGTGTTTGAGCTTACAAAATATTTAAGATACACAGCCTGTATCCCACAGCTGCTGGGAGAGTCGGTGACAGGTCTCAGCTGTGCCCCTCTCTCAGAATTGTCCATGACTGAGATATGCAATTTGCCTGAGGTCCTGCTTTGCCTTGAGGGGATGCCTGAATCCCACGACTGGTCAATGGATGGTATAAAGTTCTGGCCACCTTGCCTCAGTTTCCTTGAAGGGCCATCCCAGTTTCAGGGCTCCTCGCAGGATCATCTGAGGCATACAGGCAATTTCTCCGAGACTAATTTTGCTTCCTTAATTCCCTTTCCCCACCATAGTTTAATTCTGAGAGCACTGTCCAATAAACCTTCTGCATGCACAGCCTGTCTTAGTCTGCTTTCAGGAAACCTGATCTATGACACACGGAAACTCAGGAATGATGGTAAGTTAAAGTAGACTTCACTAAATATGGTCATATATATGTACTCAGGGTATGGTGTGGACCCCAAGAAGGGCCCTAATGCATGGGTGATGTCAGGGAGAGATCAGAAAAGGCATCATGGAGACGCCTAAGACAGGTTTAATGAAGGAGTTGCATTCAAGTGTCCACAGGTCAAGATAGTAGGTATGAGGGGAGCTAGTTGATGGGGACAATAGTGGATGGAACACTGACTCCTCAACTCAAGTCACTGCTCTTCTCCACACAGGATAGGTGAGCACTGAGTTGGGAAGGAGATTAAGTAAAAGTTGGGAGTAGGCTGGAGGAGCAACCATGAGCAGGTCCTGGAAACCCAGGCAGCACTAAGTCCTGGGCAGGGCGAAGGAGAGGAGTGGGACGTGTGCACTGCAGAATCCCAGACATCAGAACGAGGGCATCAACGTGTGTTCAACCTCTCTGTGATGGCCACTAAGATGACCCTAAGGTCCCCACCTCCATTTCGATCCCAGGGACAGCCCCAGGAAACCCTCCTCTCTGGAGTTGTCTCAAGAGCTTTGATTTCTGAGAATTTCCTGCTCCTGTGAGTTTTATTCTGTCCTCCATCTCAACCTTGACCAGAGTGGGAAGTACTGAAAAGTGGAGAAAGCTGAATGGAAGAGTGTTCTCACGCTACACACTGCTCTGGCCCGGCTGTGAGTAGGTTCTGCAAGGGAGAAAGAGACACATGGGAAGAGTTAGGTGGGACCTAGCAAAAACCCTTCCACTGTTTCTGCCTTCCCTGTATTTCCACTCAAGGAAGCAAATAACAAAATAACAAGATAAAACTGATAGAATCATTCATTCTCAGGACTTGGTTTAAATAGAAAAAGCTGAAGTGTGATGATAATTTGAATGGCCTACATTTGAGAGAAGAAAATGTTACAGATGTGAACTTAATATCAAACTTATAGACATTACCTCCTAGCTGCCTTTTGGAGAGCTTAGTGGTGCTTTGAAGGCCAGGACTGGGAGATACAGGAAGACACCACACTTAGTTGGGTAGGTACCACAGGATCCCTAAGTGTACCTGGAGTCTTTTCCAGGGAGCTTAGAAAAGGCTTTAACTCAGGCCAGCCAAAGCTACATGGAGCATAGTTAGTTATAGGTTCAGCCTACGCTTGAAAATCGAGGAGATTTTTGCTCCAGCTGGCCAGGTTTGCATGTCTCTCATTTCTCTTTTCTCACCCAATGTTTCATCAGAAAGTTGCACTCCCTTTAACATATCACTAAAGCTGTCACATCCCAAGCAGAAGAGTTATCACTCTTGATGAATCCTGAGTGGTGTTTTTGCAATAATGAGACAGGTAAGGTTTGTGTTTATCATAGAAGACCATATGTAATTGTGAATTTGTTTAGGTATTCATAAACCTTTACACCAAAAGGGTTCCTTCTGTTGTGGCATCTGTGACATGGAGTGATGGGCAAAGCCAAGTCTTTTCCATTTGCCACTCTCACTGTCCTGACTCTCTCCAGGCCACAGCCAACTTCTGTTACAGTCTGAGGGTTGGCAGTGCGGGTTGGGCAGAAAGAGAATCAGGGAGGATACTCAGAGAGAGAGGTGTCTGGTCTCAGTGTTTGACTCTAGTAGAAAAGGAAGAGTAGAAATGCCCATGGTGGGGATGGTATGGAATTGAATGATGATTTTTTTTTCAATTATAGTTGACATACAATATTGTATTAGTTTCAAATGTACAACACAGTGATTAGACATTTATATAACTTACGAAGTGATCATTCTGATAAATTCAGTACTCATCTGACACCATACGTAGTTATTACCATACTACTTACTCTATTCCTCATGCTATACTCTACATCCCCATGACTATTTTGTGACTACCAATTTGTACCTCTTAATACTCTCTCCCCTTCACACTTCCCCAATGGGAGTGATGATTTGTTAAAAGATGAGGACATCTGACTTCTGAATCAAGATGTCGTAGTATATTCATGCATCATAAATCTCTCTCCTCAAAACATATAGCAATCCAGGATAAAATATAAAAAGAGAAAACAAAGAAGAAGCAACTGGTTTCAGATACAAGAAATTTGTGGAATAGAAACAATAGAGAAGTGCTAGTAGTGAGCAGGGCTGAAAACCTAGGCTTGCTGGGGGTCTAGGCTTGGAAATGCCCTGGGTGGAAGGAAGTTCCATTCTGCAGGGTGAAGGACTCTACAAGATCCATGAAAGACAAGGACAGGAACCAGGCTTTGGGGCTGGAGTAGGGCTACATATCCAAACCGCCCAAAATAAGAAACTGAAAAACCTGTGGCCAAGTGCCCCCTGGGGCTCTAGCCCAGGTGAGCTGAAGGCCTGGGGAAGCATAGATGGAGCCCAGAGACCACTTAGCTCTGCCACAGTGCCAAAACCACTTGGCGCAACCTTGAGTTCTCACTGTAAAACCTACTTCAGAATGTGGTACCCAGATACCTGGAAAGAAGTAATCACCAACCACTGAGCAGAGCAGGAAGGTGGGCGAACATTTTTGCAAGGGGACATGCATGAGAGAGACAAAAATAACAAAATAAAAAATTTACATCTCCCCCTCAAAGGAGCCTGAAAACAAACAAAAACCAAAACATAAGCCAAATCAACACTGTAATTCAGTCAAGATGAAATTAATATTGTAGAAGAATTAGACAAAGAATTTAAAATAGTATGTTGAAGATATATGAAGGGACAAGTGAAAGTGGATCTCCTCCCAAAATAGAATACAAAATAGTAAAGAACAATAGTCAGAAATGAACTCTGAATGATGACAGCAGGAAACAACCAATGAAAAACATGGGAGATAAATACTGCATTAAATGTTAACAAGCAATAGTTGGGATAAACTCTAGACAGGAGCCAGCTGAAGAGAAAATTGGTAAATTGAAAGCTAATACCCAGGAATTCTCAGAATTAAGCAGAAAGAGGCACAGGTTACAAAAATACAAAGAACAGGTTAAGAATCCAGAATATAAAATGATAGGCTTCTAATCAGCCCAATAAGAGTTCTAACAGGGGGAACGGAGGCAATGGAGGGGGAAGAATTGGCATTTGAAGAGAAAATTCCTGCGAATTGAAGAAAAACCCAAGTTCTCAGAATCAAAATGTTTTCTGAATTCTGGACAGGATAAATAAATAAATATAAAGCCACACTCAGATCCACTGTAGTGAAACTGCAGCCATCAAGGATAAAGAGACAACCAGAAAAGCAGCCAGAAAAGAAAGAAGGCTTAACAATAAATGGTTGGCAGTCAACTTCCTCAGATTCCTCATCGTGCCAGTCAAGAGCAGAAGAGAGCAGGTGGCATCTGTGGAAAGAAACTTACCTGCAAGTTTTAATTTAGTCACATTGGCATTTCAAAAGGAAAAAAATAGGCATTTTCAGACAAATAGAAGCAGAGAGGGTGTTCATTGCCCACAGATTTCCACAGAAGGATGGGCTCCAGTGTGAAAAAATAGAACACAGAGAGAATATAAATCAGAGATTGCAGGGACCCAGTTATTGCTAAAATATATCTGGAAGTATAATTAGCTACAGATATTTTTAAATTCCATAACTTTGTGTTTAAAGAAAGAATGAAACGAAATTCCCAAACAACAAAAGCCACTCTTGGCATGGTCAGGAAGAAGAGAGAAGTGCTGATTTAAGTTGAGTGTTGTAGGAGATGCCTTCGGTGCCCCACCCACAGGCTATATGTGAGTTGAAGGTGTACAGCGTGATTTACTTCCATATATGGTGAGACGATTACTGCAATAAGTTTAGTTAACATCCATTGTCTTATGTAGATACAAAAGAAATAGAAAAAAATATTTTTTTCTTGTTATGAGAAATCTTAGGAGTTCTTTCACATATGCCATCAGCAGTGGGATAGTCACATGTATTGGTATTAAGAGACTGAATATACAGGCAATGGCAGGGCCATGTGTGAAAATAGAACTCCGCCCTCCCCCTGCAGCAACCTGCCAGGAAATCAACCCTTCTGTCTACAACAAATACCTCAGGAAGCCAGCCCGCTCAATGTCAGACTTGTAGGAAGTCAGAGTGCTCATTTTAGTAACAAGCTAGGGAACTAAACAATAATTTCTGGAGCAATAGGCCATACACGTGAAGCTTCCTTTTCTTTCACTCTAAAGTTTTCCCATTGCTCTGCCTGTCTTGAGTATTTGGCAAAATGCCAGTGGCAGTGGCTGACTCTCCTGCTAGAGCAAACTCTGAATAAATGTGCTTTGGTTTTCTTGTTTGGCTAGTCTTCGTTTATTTCTATGGTACTGAATCACTATTTGTTAAAGGAATAAGAAATAATCAATGATCAAGTACATAAAGGTATACGACATCAACAGAGTACAAGGTTCGTAGAATACTTGGCCAGGTCCCACTTCATGTCATTCATTAGATGTTCACTCTGACACTCAGTGGCAATCACGTTCTCTTCCAGCCCCTATGGGTGAGGTAAGGGTGAAGACCCCTAAGGGAAGTGTAGGCAGATGTGTCAGAAGATTTCCTTCACTTAGGTGGGAATCTGGGGTATTTTTCAGAGCCAGGGCTATGGGGAATGAACTTTGTCCTGAAGCCAATTTATTAATGTTGGCTTCCTCCTTGGTGTGGAGCTTCTATCTATTCTCTGAGCTCATTATGAGCTGAGTTGGGTGTCCTGAGACATCTGCTCTGCAACTAGAGGCACAAATCCGGGACATGAGCTCATTGTCAGTTTTATGAGAAACAGAAGAATGTCTTAGACGCTCAGTCCTATAAATTTTCATTCGAAGCCATGGAATTGGAGGACTGTATGTAAGACACTTCCCCAGGTTTCCACTTGCTCTCGCGTTGTCCGGAGAATTAGATCTTTGCACACTTCTTGAGTCTGACCTCTCTTCTGAGATCTGCAGGGTGAAGAGGAAGGTGAACTATTCAAAGCTGAATGGGGGTGGTAGGTACTGAAGGGGGCGAGGGAGGACCTGACAGATGAGGGACTAAAGGTGACCCGGAAGTGAGAAAAGTTGGTCTGAGTTTATGCTTCAGTTTAGTGAGTGTCAGACTGGACACAGAGAGACCACTTTCTGATAAGTGAAAACTTCAACTCTGGAAACCAGGAAGATGGTAATTCTAGTTTTCTAAAGCAAAATTGTAATCTGCGGTAGGCCATTCTTCTTTCTCTGGACTGAGTTCCATAGCTGGCAGGCAGAGCTGTTGTGCCCATGGCACCTGGTGTTCATGGCTGTGTTCCATTCCTGCGTGTGCTTTATCATAGAACATACCCCTTTGGTGGCATGTCTCCATATCTCACTATGTCCTAGGATTTCTCTATCTGCTGCCATGGTATCTGACACCACAGTATTCACATCATTGCCCAGACAGGAATAGAGTTGTGCACACAGATTGCCTTAGTCCAGTACTTATTAACCCAATACCCCATCTGAATCACCTGGAAGCTTTTAAAAAACCCTGTCAGATGGGTCCACTTCCAGACCTAGTGACCCAATGCACACTTGCCAGACCCAAGCTCACTGTACTACACCCTCCGCAGGGCTCCAGGCGCGCTGCGGGGGCCTCTCCCTCCTCTCCATATGAGTCTCCGGTGCCACTGGCCAGCCCCACCCAGGGCCTTCTACTGTGCCCTCTGGGGCTCCTGGGGAGGCAGCAGGCAGATAGGTAGGCACCACTGGGTGCCTCTGGCCCAGGACCAGAGCTCCAGCACGACTACAGGACAGACAGCCTTCTTGGGTGCAGCCCGTCTCCCTGAAGCGCGAGAACCTTGTCTGCAAACTCCAAGTCCCAGCGCGGAGCCGGCATTTCTCCAGTAGGAGGCGCCCTCCTGCAGGGACAGTAGAGTCCAGGGGCAGGGACCCAGGGCGGGGATGTGGTTACTCCTCCTTGGGGCTAGAGCTGCGCCCAGAGCTTGGGGGTCTGAGGGCTTCGTCCTCTGCAATCTTCCCCTGGGGCTGACGCTGCATCTTAGACATAGAGTGGTAGTCTCACAGGTGGAGAGGTTTATGTATTTATTTATGGGAGATTAGGTGGAGAGTGATGCATCAAGAGGCTTCCAGGGGCCAGGTACCATGGGAAACTCCCTAATACTTCTGGTCCGATGTCCTCTGTCTTGATGGGAGAGAACCGATGAGCAGGACAGCAGGCATATGAAGAATCTGGGTCCTCCACTCTCCCTATTTCATTTCTTCCCATTTTCTAGGTAGGAGTCTGGACTTCATTCTCAATTTAATCTTTGATTTTTTTTTTTTTTTTTTGCAGTCTGAATATTCTCTGAGGTTCCTTGATCCCTGCATATTTTGCTATCTGACATTAATTTGAGAAAATTCTCTGTCATTATTGCTTCAAATATTTCTTCTGTTCCTTTCTCTCTTCTCTGGGTATTCTCGTTACACATATGTTACATCCTTTGGGGTTGACTCACAGTTCTTAGATTTTATGGGTTTTTTTTTCTGTCTTTATTCTTTTTATTTTTCAGTTTTCAAAGTTCCTATTGACATACCCTAAAGTTCAGAGATTGTCTCTTCAGCTGGGCCCGGTCTACTGAGACCAGAAAAATTGTTCTTCTTTTCTGTTGCAGTGGTTTTGAACTTTGGTGTTTCTTTTTGATTCTTAGAATTTCTGTCTCTCTGCTTACAGTGCCCATCTGTTCTTGAATGCTGTCTACTTTTTCCATTACAGCCCTTAACATCTTAATCATAGATGTTTTAAATTCCTGGCCTGATAATTCCAACATCCCTGCTGTTTCTGAGTCTAGTTCTGATCCTTGCCCTGTCTCCTCAAACTGTTTTTTTACCTTTTGGTATGCCTCACAACTTTTTGTTGAAAGCCAGACTGATGTACTTGGGCAAAAGAAACTACTGTAAATAGGCCTTTGGTGATGTGGCTTTAAGGCATGGGGGTGGGGAAGCATTCTAGGTCTCAGTCTTTTTGTGAGCCTGTGCCAAGGGCTATGAACATTGCAAGTGCTGCCCAGTGTTTTCCCACCCCTGGATGGGACAAGATGGTAGAGGGGATGGAGTTAGGCAGTTCCTTTCTTCCTGATTGGTTAGGCTCTGGCAAAATTTTCTCTTGAGAGCAGGCCTTGCAAAGAACAGAATGGTCTGGTGTATTTTAAAAATGCTCACTTTCTCCTCCCCCCTGCTAGACTTAGGAGGGAGTTTTTCTTGGCTCTTCACTCTCAGGACCTGGTAGAATTTCAACCCCATTCTCTCTAGTTAGAGCAGACATAAGCACTAATGGTTGAACTTGAGGAGGACCTGAGGGTGAGGTGAGCAGGGCCCTGGGACGTTTGGAGCATCAGGTAAAACTTGCCTTCCCCCAGGCCCGGCCATAACAGGTTTTGTTGGCATGCACATATGAGTGTGGAGTGAGGATGGAGTATCGTAGAGGATGGGTATAAGAGGGATCTCTACTTTGTTCTGGCAAGTCTACAAAGGTAGGTCTCGCATGCCCTTCTCTCTGTCCTTTTCACATGTCATAGTCTGGAAGGAGGGCAGAATTCTTGTCGCCCTTTTATAGTGATAGCCCAAGTACAAGCCCAGTGACTGCCACAGAGGAAGAAATACAAATGTTGAACAAATGTTGCCTCAAGTGCAATACCAGTGTTAGCATAGATTAGAACTGAAAAATACCTTGAAAAACTTGAAATAGAACTGAGAATATTCATGATCTCAGTGCCAGGACAGCACTGTCAGAATCTCCTGCCAAAGGCCACAAATGATTGAACAAGTTGGGTGTACTGCTCATCACAGGAAGAACTTACTCAGCGGGGCGGTAAGAGGGCGTGAGAAAGACTTACATGGGATGCAGATTCTTGTTAGTGATTCTGAGGAGTGTTGAGGGAAGCAGGACTTTGCTCGACATTGCCTGCTATTGGGAAGCAGGAACGATTCCATGACGGGATATCAGAATGAGTCCTATCCAGAAGGACAGCAAGGCTAGGGCTTACCTGGTTAAGAGCAGCAGTAACTCATGTTGGTCGGGAGAGGGGTACTGGGTATTCTGTGGTGTGCACAATGGCCTTGCTTTTGTCTCAGCTCAGACAGGATTATGGAGTATCTTGCTTTTTCCTCACTTCATCCCAGTATCAGAGTGGCCTGAAGTTGGTGTTCTGTGAAATGGTTCCTGGTCCACAGGAGAACACCAAAGCTGAGTTGTGAGCTGACTGATGGTGACAGGCCATTTGTGAGTTGTCAAAGGCTGCTTTTCTGTGTCCTAGTATTTCTTGGTAATGAATGTGAAAATAATCATTTACTATTTAGAAAATAAACAAACCTCTTTACTTACCATGTTCCAAAATAAAGAATAAGGAGTTAAAAGTAAGCAAGTAAACCGAGGTGTATGTTCACCTTCAACGGACAGGGCAAAGATCTTTCTAAATTTAATAATTAAAAAAGAAATCTCAAAGATTGATATTTGAATACAATATATAATATCTGTTTATAAAGATATTCATGTGTAAAACAAATAAATGACACATTGGTAAATACTATCAACTTTTGACCGAAAGACAGAAACTGATTAACATCCTCACTATATAAGGAGATCTATGTATTTGTGTTTTTACAAACATTCTGAGAAGGAATCTATGGTACAAAAAGGCTTAAGACCCCTACTGTGGTGCAGTGGTCCCTTCCTGGCTGTCCCTTAGTCACCTACCAGCCTTAAATGCTTTTATGTGGGTCCCCACTGAGGGCTTGCAATTTAATTGTTCTAGGGTAGGGCCAAGGCAAGTTTTAAAAGATACATAGGTGATTCTGATAGGAAGCTAAAATTTGGAACCATTGCTTGCAATGACCTCTTGCTACCCCCTCCCTTCAAATCTGGGGGCAGGCAGAGTAAATTGAGATGATACACTGGCTTAACTGGGAAAGCAGCAGAGTGTTTGTATAGCCCCAGCATGTTGTCCACAAACTTGAGAAAGGCGCATAAGGATTCTCTGGGTCTTGATTAATGGGTCTCTTCAGGCTGACCATGCTAAAAAGTCATCCAGGTTGCTTGTTGATGGAGCAGGTTTTGGGGTTTACTTCTAGAGGTTCTGATTTAGTACATTGGGTGTGGGCTTGGGAAATCACTTTCCCAAAAGCTGCTGGGGAGATAGCAGTGCAGGTGAGCCAGCCACACCTGGAGACACTTGCATTCCAAGGTTGGCTAAGGCCCCTACCCTCTGCAAAGCCAGCCCTAGTGCCTCCTACTCACTTAGCACCTCTCACTTTCACACCTAGAAGCCCCAGTTTCTCTCATGGCCCCCATGCTGTTATCCAGAGAACTTTTTGTTGCTTTGGGGTGGGAGATGGGGCACTTAGAGGAAGAGCCCCATTTACCACCTTTCAAACTTCTAGTAAGACTAAGGAAGGTACAAAGTCAAATTTTTATGTACTCTGACCTCTCCTCAGCCCACTCAAGTAGCTTCTTGTCCATGGCCTCCAGCCCTTTCAATCTCCTTTCCAGCTCTGTGCTCAGTGTCAAATGAAAAATAATATCAACTAGGTGTTTTGTCATCGAAAAGATTTATTCGAGAAAAAGAAAGTCTTGAAACCCAGTGCATGCAAACATGGCAAGCCACATGTACACTCCAGCCTATGTGCCAAGATGCAAGAGTATTTATAGAAAGGAAAAAGAAGAGGAGTTCGGAGAAACATGACGTAGTGAGAGATGTCTCAAGATCTCTCCCCTTGATACAACAATAAGCTGAACATCTAAAACTCAACAAAAAACACTCAAAACTGCACACCAGCATGTCTGAGCATGGGATCTGCGCATAAGAGCTACTACGGGTCAGAACCCTGAGTGTTGGGTGGTGGACTGGGAGAAATAAAGAAGCTGCCTCTCGCGGCTGGAGGAGGAGGAGGAGGGGAGAAGGTATGGAAAGTTACCTGAACAGCCCTGCCTGAGAGAGCTGGGAGCCTCATGCAGCCGGTGGCAGGACCCAGTCATCAGGACAGATAGCAGAGAAGTGGGGACAACAGAGAAGCGGGACGACAGAGAAACAACAGTTGATTTTTACCAGCCACAGTTGCAAAACCGAGGCTGAGCCACAGGCCTCAACCCCCAACCCAGAGGGCCCCACCCCCATATCCTCCGAGACTGAATACCGCAGAACCCCAGTGGGATCTGAGCAAATGCTACTGAAACTGTCACTAAAACTGACAGGGATTGAGACTGAGGGTAACGAGTGTGATTAAACATCTATATAAACAAAAGGTATTATTAAGGCTTTATATAAAGCAGGGATCCAAGAGGCTTAGATGCCACCTACTGGAAACCAAAAGAAAAACACCTTCTTTGCAACAGGCTAGAGAGAGACCTTTATATAATAAATCTTCTTTCTGGAAAAAAAGCAGAATACACTTTCATTGACCCAGGTGGAGAAATAGTCCATTAAACACCATGAACAACCAAGATGACAAGGCATCTCAGAAAGAAAGAGAAAAATCTCCAGAAAATAAGTTTACAGACATAGAAATATGCTACTTAAATAACAGAGAATTCAGGATGGTACTGCTGAAAAATTCAATGAGATCCAAAACAAATCATATCAACAATTTCAGGAAATGAAAAAACAACTAGATGAGCAGAATGAGTTCTTTAGCAAGGAGATTGAAATCCTCAG
>NW_006443124.1:15467039-15480933 GCF_000325575.1 Pteropus alecto
GGAACTACCAGCCAAGAATAATGTATCCAGCTAAACTCTCCTTTAGATATGAAAGAGAAAGAAAGACCTTTCCAGATATACAAAAATTGAGAGAATTCTCCACTACGAGACCTGCATTAGGAGAAACACTGAAAGAGGTCAGTTCACCTAAAACAAAATGACCAAAAAACCCCACAAAAAACCATAATTAGGAGTAAGGTGACTAGCAGGCTCATGGAAGCAGAGGAGTGCAATCCTTGCTAAGAACAGGGCATTATAAGCTTAAATAATAAGAAGAGAATTGCTATAGCAAGATAGAAATGAATGTTCAGCATACATAGGAACAAATTGAGATAAGAATGACTGAAAAGGGCAAGATTCAAAGATCTAAATTCGCAGAGGGGAACAGAGATAAGACATGCACAGAAGAAAATGGATGATTGTGTATGTATGTGTGTGTGTGTGTGTATATGTGTGTGTGTGTGTGTGTATATATATATATATATATATATATATATAAACTATCCTTTACATATTTATAATGGTAATCATGCCAAAGATTCAGAACTGAAGTATATAACATAAAACAACAAGGAAGCAATGGAAACACCGAGCTACCAGAAATCAAAAGATAAAGTGACTATATGAAGACCTCATATTTCAATAGTCATCTTAAATGTAAATGGACTGAACTCACCAATAAAAAGGCACAGAGTTGCAGAATGGATCAAAACAAAAAACAAAAAAATCTCCACCATATGCTGCCTTCAGGAGACATATCTCAGCTCCAAAGACAAATATAGACTCAAAGTGAAAGGGTGGAAAATTACATTTCAAGCAAATGGCATTCAGAGAAAAGTGGGAGTAGTGGTACTAATATCAGATGAAATAGACTTCCAAATAAAAAAGGTAAAGAAAGATACTGAGGGACACTTCATAATGACAAAGGGAATCCTGCACCAAGAGGACATAACACTTATTAATATCTATGCTCCCAATCAGGGAGCCTTGAAATATATAAAGCAATTAACAATATAACTAAAGGGAGAAACAGACCAAAACACTATCGTAGTAGGGGAACTAAATACTGCACTGTTAGATATAGACAGATCATCCAAATAGAAAATCAATAAGAAATATCAATAAAAAATATTGGATATAGACAGATCATCCAAATAGAAAATCAATAAGAAATATTGGATATAGACAGATCATCCAAATAGAAAATCAATAAGAAAATAACATCCTTAGATGACACATTAAACCAACTGGACATAATTGACATTTATAGAACCTTTCATCCCAAAATGGCTGCTTATACATTCTTCTCTAGTGAACCTGGAACAATCTCAAGGATTGACCACATACTTGGACACAATGGAGATTAAACAACATACTACTGAAAAATAATTAGGTCAGAGAAAAAATAAAAAGAGAAATCAAGAGATACATAGAAATGAATGATAATGATAGTACAACATATCAAAACTTTTGGGACATGGCAAAAGTAGTCATAAGAGAAAAATTCATATCATTACAGGCCTGCCTCCAAAAGCAAGAATGAGCCTAAATAAAACAACCTAATGCTTCATCTTAAACTAGAAAAAGAAGAAAAAATGAAGCCTAAACTCATCAGAAGGAAAGAAGTAATCAAAAGTAGAGCAGAAATAAATGAAATTGAAAACAAACAAACAAAAATCAATAGAAAAAATAAATGCAAGAAAGAGCTGATTCTCTGAGAAGTTCAATAAAATTGACAAACCCCTAGCTAGACTCACTAAAGAAAAAAGAGAAAGAACACAAATAAACAAAACCAGGAATGAAAGAGGGGAAATTGTGACAGACATCACAGAAATATAAAAGATCATACAAGAATACTATGAAAAAGTATATAACACTAAATTCAATAACCTAGAAGAAATGAACCAGTAATTAGAAAGATACAACCTTCCTAGTCTGAATCAAGAAGAACCGGAAATCTATATAGACCGATCAGCAGTTTGGAAATCATCAAAACTTACCAAAAGTAAAAGTCCAGGACCAGATGGCTTCAACAGTGAATCCTACCAAACATTCAAAGAAGATTTAATACCTATT
The DNA here is from genome assembly GCF_000325575.1 of Pteropus alecto. Classification (NCBI taxonomy): domain Eukaryota; kingdom Metazoa; phylum Chordata; class Mammalia; order Chiroptera; family Pteropodidae; genus Pteropus; species Pteropus alecto. The sequence goes on from NW_006443124.1 coordinate 15,469,116, forward strand.
CTTTTCAAACTCTTCCAAAAAATTGAAGAGGAAGCAATACTTCTCAACTCATTTTATGAGGCCAATATTGCCCTGATACCAAAACCTGGTAAAGATCACACAAATAAAGAAAACTACAGACCAATATCTCTCATGAACACGGATGCAAAAATCTTAAATAAAATAGTACTAGCAAACCTAATATAGCAACATATTAAAAAGATTATTGACCATGATCAAGTGGGCTTCATCCCAGAGGCACAGGGATGGTTCAACATATGCAAATCAATTATATTGATACACCATATAAACAAATTTAAAAATAAGAATCATGTGATCATATTGATATATGCATAAAAAGCCTTCGACAAGATACAGAACCCATTGAACACTGACATGAGCTGATGTGTGCCATTCTGAGACCACTTGGTCATTGTTTGGAGGATGATTGGCTTGGGCTGGGGTGCTGGCTGTGGAGGTGAAGGGATCTCAGACACATTCAGCAGGCAGGAATCATGGAACTTCCTGTGGGACGTGGAGTGAGGCGGACGGAAGAGCCAAAGGTGACTGCCAGGCTCCCAGCTCAAACTGCAGGCTCACTGGGGCTTTTATTTACTGAGTCTGGGTAGCTGGGTGAGGACAGGTTTGTGGGGAGATAGGGCATTTCACTTTGCGCTCCTGGAAGGTACTCTGGAGATGTGTGTAGCTGCTGCGTACATGAGGGGACTCAGAGGGGAGCTCGTGGTAGGCACTGGCAAAAGGTGGCATCTGCCACCATGGGAAGATTCTCTAAGGAACGGATGTTAATAGAGAGGAGAGCCGGGATGGACGTGTGCCAGCAAGTACAGAGACTGGATGTAGGTGAACTGTAGTCAGCAAGATACAAAGAACACTGGGAGAGAGTCAATAGAAAGACAGAGCTGAAAAAGGAGTATGATGGTGGGATAGCTTGTGGCAGCTAGCTGGTTTCTTGATCCGCTCTGGTGGAGCGTGAGAGAGAAGCTGTACTGAGTGGCAGAGTAAACACAGCTTTTGCCTTGAAAAAAAAATTGATATGGAAGGAAAGTACCTCAACATAATAAAGTCTATACACAACAAACCCTCAGCCAACATTATACTTAATGGTGAACAACTAAAAACCTTTTTTCTAAGATTAGGAACAAGAGAAGTTTATCCACTATCGCCGCTGTTATTCAATATAACATTGGAGGTCCTAGCAAGTGCTATCAGGCAAGAGAAAGATATAAAAGGCATCCAAAAAGAAATGAAGAAGTGAAACTGTCACCATTTGCAGATAACATTATTCTCTATATAGAAAACCCTAAAGACTCTACAAGAACACTACTACAAACGATAAACAAATATGGTAAAGTTTCTGGATACAAAATCAATGTTCAAAAATCCATGGCATTTTTATACTCTAAAAAAGAATTATTAGAAAAGAAAGTGGAAAAAATAATTCCTTTCATAATTGCAACGAAAAGAATAAAACACCTAGGAATAAATCTAACAAAATATGTGCAGGACCTATATAATGAAAATTATAAGACCCTATTAAAAGAAATCAAAGAAGATACAAAGAAAGATATGGAAAGATATTCCGTGTTCTTGGGTTGGAAGAATCAACATAGTTAAAATGACCTTATTACCTAAAGCATGATACAGATTTAATGCAATCCCCATCAAAATCCCATTGGCATTTTTTAAAGAAATAGAACAAGAAAGTCAAATTTGTATGCAAACACAAAAGACCCTGAATCATCAAAGTCATCCTGAGAAAAAAGTACAAGCCTGGAGGCATCACTCCACCCAACTTCAAATTATACTACAAAATGACAATAATCAAAATGGCATGGTATTGGCAGAAAAGCAGACCCACAGACCAGTGCAACAGAATCAACAGTCCAGAAGTAAACCCATGTTTATGTTGTCAAATAATTTTTGACAAAAGTGCCAAAATCATACAGTGGAGAACAGAAATTATTTTCAATAAGTTATGCTGGGAAAACTGGAAAGCCACCTGCAAAAGAACGAAAATAGACTGTTGTCAAAATTAACTCAAAAAGGATTAAGGACCTAAATATAAGACCTGAAACAATAAAATGCATAGAAGAAAACATAGGAACTAAACTCAAGGACCTTGGACTTAAAGAGGATTTTATGAATTTGACCTCAAAAACAAGGGAAGTAAAAGCAAAAATAAATGAATGGGACTACATCAAACTAAAAAGCTTTTGCACAGCAAAAAAAAACCATCGACAAGGTAGAGAGACAACCATCCAAATGGGAAAATATATTTACAAGCAACGCCTCTGATAAAGGTCTAATACCCAAAATATACAAAGAAAAGAACTCATACGACTCAATAACAATAACAACAACAAAACAATCCAATCAAAAAATGGGCAGAAGACCTGAACAGACACTTCACTCTAGAGGACATACAAATGGCCAACAAATCTTTGAAAGGGTGCTCAACATTGCTAGCTATTAGGGAAATCCAAATCAAAACTGCAGTGAGATACCATCTCACACCTGTTAGCATAGCAATAATCAATAGGACAAGTAATAATAAATGTAGGAGAGGATGTGGATAAAAAGAAATCCTCATACACTGCTGGTGGGATGGCAAATTGGCACAGCCACTGTGGAAAACAGTATGGAGGGTCCTCGAAAGAGGAAGAATTGGTCTACCATATGATCCAAAGACTCTACTGTGTATTTACCCCAAAGACTTGAAAACCCGTATCAGAAAAGATATTTGCACACCGATGTTCATAGCAGCATTATTCACAGTGGCCAGGACATGGAAGCAACTAAAGTGTCCTATGATAGATGATTGGCTAAAGAAGCCGTGGTACATATATACAATGGAATATTACTCAGCCATTAGAAAAGATGAAATACTGTCATTTGCGACATCATGGATGGATCTCAAAATAATCATATTAAGCGAAATAAGCCAGACAGAAAAGTTGAAAATCACATGATATCACTTATATGTGAGATATAAACCTAAAAGCAACAAATGAACAGGACAAACAGAGACTCAAGGACATGGACAATAGACTAGTAGTTACTAGAGGGTAGGAGGGACAGGGGAGGTAGATGTGTTAAAGAGGGTCAAATATGTGGTGACAGAAAGAAATCTAACTATGGGAGGTGAACACACAGTGTAAATATATATATATGCCTTACTGTTAAAGTGTAGAGCTGAAACTGATTGGATTTCTTTAACCAATATCACCATAAACAAACAAACAAACAAATAAATAAACCCAAAGCTTAAAAAAATAAAAAAGATAGGAAAAGGAAGAAAAAGGAAGGGGAAGTTGGAACCACAGAGCTTTATTACGTAGAGTTCTTACTGTAGGGCTCTCATGTAGGGTTCTCGTGATTACAAAGAGAACGAGAACTTCCATAAGCCCAAGCTCCTCCCATTAACCATCCTGACCTATTGTTTGCTGAAGTTTCCAGTTTGTCTTTATCATCAGTGACAGCCATTTCACCTCTTCCCAGGCTCTGTGTTCTGCTCTCTCCTGCCCTTTATGTACCTGGCCCATCTTTTCCCAGAAGCATAGGCCTCATCCTACACTCCCAGTCCACAACGTCCTGTCAGTGACCTTGGGTCAGCTACCTTCATCTCACTTTCTACCCACTGATTGACTTGACAGGAGCAGTGGGCAAAAAAAAATCATCAATGGATTGAGGGGCAGCCAGTCCCTGGAATTTTACATGGGCAAGTTTCTGACCTCATTTGACCATGGGGGCTTCCTGAGAAGCTTCTTGTTCTAAAAATCTGCATGCAGGTTAGAAAAAGAAATTTAAGTCCTTAGGTCTAATCCCCAAGGTCCACCTTCTTTGTGTTCTTCTTGTAGCTCAAGAGCAGCAGCTGATAGGGATCTCAGGGTGAGGCAGAGCTGAACTGGGAAGTCAGTGAGCCTGGTGTTTGTGCTGTAGCCCAGAGGCTGATGCAAATGGAGGGCTAATGAGAGCTGGGCAATCAGACCGTTAGGTCCCAAGGAGGGAGGTGTGAAAGAATTCACCTGCTCTAGAGAGATGATCAGGAAATCAGGTGTCACTCACTGAGCCCCTGCAAGAAGATGCACAGCGCCCTCACCCCCAGAGAACATCCAGGACACTATCCTCCTATAACACCCATCTCGGGACCTCGGTCATGCATGGCTGCTCTGTGGCCTTGTTTGTTTGTCCCCATTTATACTCCTTGCACACTCCATCTCCAACCCACGCCCTCAGAACTGCTAGGAAATATACTGGGGCTCCCAGATCTTCCCAGAATGCGGTGATGACCATCACCCAAAAGCTCCCCTCCCCCACAGAAGTCTGATTCTCCACGCTTCCAGAATAGGTCCACCTGAGTCAGAGTTACCCAGCCCCTGTGAAACCTGTGGGTTCCAAGACTTCAGACCACCTGAATCAGAATGTCTGGGGCAGGGCTCATAGATTGGCACTTATAACAAGCCTTTGAGTGACTCTGAAGCTCCCTCAAGAGCGAAGACCAGGATCCAACACTGCCTGCTGTAAGGGCTTCTCAAGCACTGCCCACACTGCCCAGTTCCCTCACTTCACCTGTCCTGGGGCCTCATGTGCTGAGCTGTCATCATCTCCAGCTGTCTCTCTGTAGCTGGACACTCCTTCAGAGCAGCATTTATCTTTGGTCCCTAGGGCCTGGCACTTAGTGGGTTCTGATCAGTGGTTACCTTTCCACCCACTCTACCAGCAAATGCCTGAAAAAGTCTCTCATGGAAGCTTATGGAGGAGGTGGGGAAAGTGGGCTAAGGAAAAGCACAGGCAGTGGTGTTTGCGACTGATTAATTCCCACAGCAGCTCAGGACGGCTCTATAGTTAGGTCTCCGGCGGCCCTGTCCACTTCCATAGTCCGGAGGAGATGCTGAGCCTGCAGAAGAAACGTGTGTGTGAGTGTCTGTTGCTGGGACAGGGAAGGGCCCCTCTCAAGAGCAGAAAGAATTGCTAGTGCAAGTGCTTCAAGTTAGAGATGAATGTGATAAGATTCAATCTGAGAGACCACGTGGCCATAGAACCATGTGAAATCTTTGGAGAGGTGGGAAGGTGACAAAATAGTAGCCAGAGTAAGAATGATACAAGCTCTCTTTGAGTGAAGTGACATGCTTTGCTGTTTCCAGACCAAACGAGCAAGCTCCCCAGTGTAAATCTGGCTGCCTTGACCAGAGCACATTCTGAATGGTTTCAGAATAAAGTTATGGTGAGCCTACTTTATTCCAGAGGCTGCAGGGGAGGGGCCAGCAGCAGGCTGAGCACTGCAACCCAGTTCCCTGAGGGATAGCTTTTCGAAGTGGATTTAGCCTGAGGCAGACTGGGCGACCAAGGAGTAACTGCGGATGATGGCGTCCTGACCGAGTAAGTGGGTTAGTGGTCCAATTCTGGGTTTATTTGGAAGGTAGAACTGACGGAATTTGCTGAGAGTCTATGTTGGGATGTGGCAAAGAAGAGTTGAGGATGACACAAATGCTGTGCCTTGAACAACAGGAAGGGTGAAGGGAGTTACTGTTACCTGCAGGCTGCTTGTGGGCAGATGGGGTATCGGGCTCACCTGTGTTCAGGTCGTGTTTGCAGTACCTCTTAGTCAGCCTAGTTACTCTGCCACCCTTCCAAGCTACCACTCCCTTTTTCTTAGACCTGAGAAATGATCTGTCTTCCTATACTCACTTTTTGCACCCAGTTTATTTTCTAACTTCTGCATCCTGAAAAAATACTTGAAAGTGAAAATCTGATTTGAATTGTGTGTGTGACCAATTTTCCATGATCTCCTGTGTCCCTTAGGGAACAATTTCCTTTCTTGTGCAGAAGCTTTTAGTTAGATGTATTTGCATTTGTTTATTTTTGCTTTTGTTGCCTCACCCAATGAGATATATCCAAAAAAATATTGCTAAGAGTCATGTCAGAGTTTATTGTCCATGTTTTCTTTCAGGAGTCTTATGGTTTCAGGTCTTGCATTTAAGTCTTTAATCCATTTTGAGTTTATTTTTGTATATGGTATAAGAGAGTGGTCCAGTTTATTTTTTATTTTTTTGCATTTATTTGTCCAGTTTTGCCAATATCACTTATTGAAGAGATTGTCTTTACTTGCCTCCTTTGTCATAGATTAATTGATCATATAGGCATGGGTTTATTTCTGGGCTCTTTATTCTGTTCCATTGATCTATGTGTCTATTTTTATGCCAGCACCATGATGTTTTAATTATTATAGTCTTGTAGTATAGGTTGAAATTAGGCAATGTGATACCTCCAACTTTGTTCTTTCTTATGATTGGTTTGGATATTTGGGGTATTTTGTGGTTCCATATAAATTTTAAAAGTATTAGTTGTGGATACAGAATTCTAGGTTGATGATTTTGTCTTTCAACACTTTAAATATTTCATCTCACTCAATCCTTGCCTGCATGGTTTGTGACAAGAACTCTCGTGTAATTCTTTTCTTTGTTCCTCTGTAGGTAAGATGTTTTCCCCTCTGGCTTCTTTCAAGATTTTCCTTTTTTTTTTTTTTTTTTTTTTGTCTTTGGTTTTCTGCAATTTCAGTATAATAGGCCTAAATATAAATTTTCAGATTTTTATCTTATTTAGTGTTCTCTGAGCTTCCTGGATTTATCGTTTGCTGTTATTAATGTGAGGAAATCCTTAGCCATTATTACTTGAAATATTGTTTTGTTCTATTTTTCCTCCTTTTGGTAGTTTTTAAAAAATACAATATTACCTGTGTGTATATATATATATATATACATATTAGTTTCAGGTGTACACCATAGTGATTAGACATTTATATAACTTACAAAGTGATCTGATAAGTCTAGTACCCATCTGATATCTTACATGATTATTACAATATTATTGACTATTTTCCCTATGCTATACTTTACATCCCCATAACTATTTTATGCCAATTTGCACTTCTTAATCCCTTCCCCTTTTTCATCTAGCCCTCCAACCCCCTCCTGTCTGGCAACCATCAGTTTGTTCTCTATATTTATGAGTTTGTTTCTGTTTTCTTTGTTCATTTATTTTGTTCTTTAGATTCCACATGTGAGTGAAATCATACAGTATTTGTTTTTCTCTGTCTGATTTACTTCACTAAGTGTAATACTTCTTTTGGTGTTCTTATATACATATGCTATACCTTTTGCAATTGCCTACTATTCTCGAATATTTTGTTCTGTTCTTTTTCCCTCCACTTTTTCTCTCTTTGTATTTCAGTCTGGAAAGTTTCTATTGGCATAACCTCAAGCTCAGAGTCTCTTTCCTTGGCCCTGTCCAGACTACTGATGAACCCATCAAAGGCATTCTGCATTTCTAGCATTTCTTTTTGAATCTTTCTTAGAGTTCAGTCTCTCTGCTTATATTATCCATTGTCCTTACAATATTGTCCACTTTTTCCATTGCAGTCCTTAGCATATTAATCATTGCTATTTAAATTTCTGGTCTGATCATTCCAAACTCACTGTTCTATCTAAGTTTGGTTCTGTTGATTTCTTTTTCTCTTCAAACTGTTTTTTCTTACCTTTCAGTATGCCTTGTAATTTTTGTTGAAAACTGGGCATGATGTATTGGGTAGTAGAAACTGAGGTGAATTGGCTGTAGTTTGATGGTTTGTGTTTCTGGCCGGGAGTGACACCATGTTTACTGTCGGCTACAGCTGTAGATATTTGAGACTTCAGTTTCCTCTTATGTCCTTTTTGTCTCCCCTAAAGAGTCCTTCTTAAGCAAGATCTTAGCCTTGTAGTTTTTTTTTTAGCTACAATCTTCTATTATAGTGCAGGGTTCCTGCTGCCGTGGTGGTCAGGTACTAGGGAGAACTTTCTGTGGAACTGTGATGAGGTCTCAGTCTCTCTTTGGGCCCGGGCCCTGGGATGTGACTTCGCAAGTGCTTTTCAGCTCCTCTCCCTCATATATGACTAGAAGTCTAGAGGGGACTGGAGTTGGCTAATATCCCTTCCCTAGATCAGATAAAGTAGTTTCCCTTAAGTGCGCGCCCTGGTGTATTTCGAAGTGATTGCTTTTCCTCTGCTGGAAGCATGAGGGATTTTCCTCCAGTCTTCACAGTGAGAACCTGGTGGGGCTCTTGGAGGTAAAACTCAAAGTGTGGGGAGTTTTGAACTCCCCTAAAACTGGTCCTCTTGGAGTTTTGAACTCTCAAGCTAGTCCACACTCTGCCTGCAGCAGCTGGTAATTCTAGTTTAAACATTCTTCCAGGTATAGGCTCCAGGCTTCCACTTCTGGTTAATTGATTCTCTGTGCCTACCTCTCTCCCAGGTCGACAGTTTGCCCTGGAACCTCAATTCTCTGATGGACCTAAGAAGAATCATTGTTTTTTTAGTTAGCCAGTTGTTTCTGGTTGTAAGGATGAGAGTGATGCTTCCAAGCTCTTTACACTTGCAGAGCAGAAATGTGAAGTCTCTGCTCCCGTTTTACTGTGTCTTAGGTTCTCTCCCTTGACTGCCAACAGAGGGACCTAATTCCACTTAAACAACCCATTTCCTTCCATCAGCCTTGCTTAGTTTAATACTATTGTTTTTTTCTCTTGATTCTTTGACCTACTGATAGCAACTCGTTCAGCAAGAAAGTGACAGTTTAAAAAAATGTGGTCGGTACTTGGCCCTACAATGAAATTGTGAACTCTCAGGTTAGAAGAAGGCAAATGACAGTTGTGCCCCAGGTTGTTTGGGTTCACCCTTCCGAAACTAGCTTAAGGCCTGACAAAAACTCTGCCACCTACTCCTGCTCAGCTCACCTGCTGCTTCTCTGTTTCCCAGTTCTAGAGTTCTCTCAGGTCTCTCGCTGACCAACTCTTCAGGAGCAGTTTGGAGACTATCCCAGGGAGGCAGCAGCAGTGACAGATACAATGATGTGGTTCTGGACCTTTGTCTACAAAATCTTCTCCAAATTGTTTCTAGGAAAGAGGAAGATGGTGAGAGTTCCTCAGCCTGATATGGACTGTGGCAGCCAGTATACAGGGGTCCGCTGGCTGGAAGAGAGATCCCCCAAGTCACATCAGTATGGGGGTGCTCCTGAGCCTTGGCCCCTATGGGATGGAGTTCTGGGCTAGGACTTTGGAAGCAAGTGCAGTCACCAGACAAAATGCTGCCTGGAGCCAGGGAGGAGCTGCCAGTGGAGCCTGGGAAGGAAGCAGGTGGAGTGGTGGGAGTGGTGGTGAAGGCCCCGCCCAGGCACCCCCAGAGCGGGAATGATGCGTCCATGCTGGAGTAAGGCTGGGAGGGCAGCAGCATTATTAAGTTTGCAATCATTCTTTTAAATTATTTTTGAAAACGCTTTCTTTAACCTTTAAGAATCAGAATAGTTACATTTGGAACACTTTCTTTATCGGTCAGTTTTTAGATGATGAAACTGGTATGAAGCCTGAGAGGAGGTTTCATTCTGGAAAGTGTATCTTTCATGACAGGTTCAATGTGAAAAACATTTTTAGAAACAAATTTTGGTTCGTGGGAACACACACTGATAAGCTGAGGCATTCTAGTATCTGAAGTGGCCACGGTCTTCAGGAAGAAAAGCAAGCACTGTTGTCCTTTGAAATATCTGCTGGATTTCATGCTGCAGTGTGTGCAAATGAACCTGTTTTTATGCTTGTATTTTTTTTGTGCTGAATTTACATAATTATGCTTTATGTTTTTCATAATTTATCATTTCATGAAATTACTTTGCATGAACCATAATCTATAAATAAAAGAAATAAAATGTGTGAAATAAATAACCAGCTAAAAGAGGAGCTGATTTTCTTTTAGGAGCAGGGGATGGGAAGGAGACTGGAGTCAGGGTCACTGAGACCTTGGCAATGAGACATTCATGGTGAGTGGCAATTTCCTGGGCTCCGTGGAGAGGAGTGTATGATACTTGCCATTACCCTAAGCCGACCCTGAAATAATTGTATGTAATTTTGGGGATGCCTGCAAGAAGAGGATCTTAATATCTCGTTTGCTAAGATTGCTGATCTGCCTAAAGGAAGAAAAAACTGGAAGATGTGGACCTTGGAGAGAGCCTGCCCAACTCCCATTCAACATAGCACACACAGAAGGCCTGAGTTTCCTGGAGGTCAAAAGAATAGTTTTAAAAGCTAACCAAACTGAGACACTGCTGCATCCTTCCCAACCACAGTATCTGCAGGTAAGGGGGCTGAGGATCACAGGAGCATCAGGGTGTCCTGCATTAACAGATGGAGCAGAAGTTAGAGGCTCAGCCAAAGCTAGAGGAACTGAGGAATGGGGAGAACCCAGGAGAGGTTGTGGCTGCATCTCTCCTTATTGCCTCAGTGCTGAGGGAACAGAGACTGTCAGAGGGAGAAGGTTTCAAGAGGCAGAAAGACGCCCTTTCTACTGCAAGCCCCCAACTTGCCGGGGGTGAGAATTAAATAGGATATCAGAGTTTGCAAACTGGACAGATCATTTAACAATTAAAGTTGTATGAATACGACGGGCTCTGGCCAGCATGCTAGTGAGGAACAAAAAAGAAGGATTCTACAGAGGGAAACAAAGGCAGGGATTCAGATACTCTAAAAGACATGAAAACATGTCATGTGCTACCCCCTAGTATTAAGACTGTTCAATTGGATGGCTTTAGCTGTACATTTTTAAAGGATTTTCTTGTGATTGTTTCTCATTGACATGAAGCAAAAAGAAAAGTGTAACTTTTTAAATTTCAAAAGCAATACACGCTCCCTCTAAAAATTGATGTGCACCATAAAAATAGATGGTACCCTAGTAACTTACTGTATGAACAGACCATATTTATCTGTTCTTTTAGTAGCAGATAGGTAGTTTCCAACCTCTGCTTTCCCACTGCTGCAGTGAACACCCTCTGTATATTTAGGTACTATTGTGAAGATTTCTGTAGGTCAATCTCCTGGATGTAGAACTATTGGGTCAGAGGATGGTCATATTTAGAAAATGGTTGACATTACCAAAATTGACCTCAAAATGGCTGCACTGATTTATAAGCCTATCAACAATGTAGGAGTGCCTGATCCATGGGATCTTTGTCTCCCCAAGTAAGAATCCCATGGGACCAAAGATAATTTGCCTCACACTCACCATCCAGGTCTCCCAGCTCAGCCAGCCTTTGTGCATTAGCCGTCCCCAGGTTGCCTCCAGTAGAAGCTTCATAACAAGACTCAAACCAGATGTGTTTGTATTCTGGATTGGGATCCACAACTAAGTGCTGTGCTGCCTTGTCACAGTTCTGAGGGATAGCTGTGTGGAAAATACAAACAGGAGGAGGACCTAAATATATCATATCCTATTTTTAGAAACTTGTCAGAGGGTCATGGGGTGAGCGTGAAGATGCTGAGTGGTCAGGCCCTGTGGGTGGCCTCCAGCACAGCCTTTGTGGTTTACAAAACATGTAAGATCCCTTCCAACCTTAAGGCTGGGCTTCCCATTATATAAAATATACCAATAGAGCAATTAGTTATTTAAAAATAATGTTGGCTTCTGTATCAGCTATATGTTTGCTTTTCTTATAATACATAAAAATGATCTTAAAGGAATAGATAATGTTCATACATAGTCAAGGAACAAATTTTTAATGTTATCATAAAAACATTTGTGAGTAGGATCTCAAAATGTTGCACGCTAATACAAATGATTATATAAAACAAAACTTCCATTTTCTAATATTTTATTTACATATTTTTAATTTTTTTAGTTTTTAAATTTTTTTAATTAAGTTTATTGGGGTAACTGGTTAATACAATTATATAATTTTCAGGTATACATTATAATTTGGCATCTATATATTCTATTGTGTGATTACCACCCAAAGTCCAGTTTCCTTC
>NW_006443124.1:15481029-15481460 GCF_000325575.1 Pteropus alecto
CAACCACTTGTTTGCTGTTTCTAGGATTTTGAATATATGTACATCATATATATGCAATTTTAGATTCCATACATGTCTCTGTCTTTGTCTGGATTTTTGGCTCATTTCACTTAATATAATGATCTCGAGGTTCATCCATGTTGTCACAAATGACAGTATTTCATCTCTTCTTATGGTGGCTGAGCACCACTGTATATATATGTACCACAGCTTCTTTAGCCAATAATCTATTGTAGGACACTTCAGTTGCTTCCATGTCCCGGCCACTGTGAATAAAATAATTATGAACATCGGTGTGCAAATATCTTTTTGGATATGAGTTTTTGAGGCTTTGGGGGTAAATATGCAGTAGAGGTAATGCTGAATCATATGGTAGATCAATTCTTCGTTTTTTGAGGAACCTCCACACTGTTTTACATAGTGGCTATACC
>NW_006443124.1:15484864-15490265 GCF_000325575.1 Pteropus alecto
TCTCCTTGCTCTGCTCATCTAGTTGTTTTTTCAATTCCCAAAATTGTTGATATGACTTGTTTCAGAACTCATTGAGTTTTTTCAGCAGTATCATCCTGAATTCTCTGTCATTTAAGTCACATATTTCTATGTCTGTAAGCTTATTTTCTGGAGATTTTTCTCTTTCTTTCTGAGATGCCTTGTCACCTTGGTGTTCATGGTGTTTAATGGGCTATTTCTCCACCTGGGCATTAATGGAAGTGTATTCTGCTGTTTTTCCAGAAAGAAGGTTTATTATTTAAAGGTTTCTCTTTAGCTTGCTACAAAGAAGCCACTTTTCTTTTGGTGTCCAGTAGGTGGTATCTAAGCCTCTTGGATCCCTGCTTTATATAAAGCCTAAATAACGGGGTTTTTTAAAAATTTATTTTCTTGTAGAAATTTAGTCACACTCGCTACTCTCAGTTTCAACCCCTGTCAGTGCTTGCTCAGATTCCTCTGGGGCTCTGCGGTGATTGGTCTCAGAGGGTTGCGGGAGGGGCCTTTTAGGTGGGTGATTGGGGGCTGCGTCTCAGCCCGGTTACTGCAACCACTGCCGGTAAAAATCAACTGTCTCTGCTTTCTGTTCTGATGACTGGGCCCTGTTGCCAGCTGCATAGATATCCTAGCACTTCCAGGCAGTGTTTTTCAGGGAAGTCGCAGCACCTTCTCTCCTCCCCATCCTCCTGCAGAGCTCCAGAGGCTGTGACGGGTAGCATCAGTCTTGGCAGTGTTTGCTCAGATTCCCCTGGGGCTCCACGGTGATTGGTCTCTGAGAGTATGGGGGGCGGGGCCCTCTGGGTTGGGTGTTGGGAGCTGCAGCTCAGCCTTGGTTTTGCAACTGGGGCTGGTAAAAATCAACTGTTTGTTTCTCTGTGGTCACATCCTCTTCTCCGCTTTCTGTCCTGATGACTGGGCCCTGCTGCCGGCTATGTAGAAGTCCTGGCACTTCCAGGCAGGGTTGTTCAGGGAAGTTGCCGCACCTTCACTTGTCCCCATCCTCCTTCAAGGAGTTCGCATGGCTGTGAGAGGCAGCTTCTTTATTTCTCCCAGTCCATCGCTCGACACCTGGGGTTCTGACCTGTGGTAGTTCTTATGCGCAGATCCCATGCTAATATGTGCTGGAGTATAGTTTGGGTGTTTTTCATTCAGTTTTAGATGTTCAGCTTATTGTTGTTTCAAGGTGAGAGATCTGAGGACATCTCTCACTCTGCCATGTTTCCCAGAATCTGCCCTTTTCTAACATTTTAGATGATATGTTTATAAGGCTATAGTTTTATCATAATAGGTGGCCGAACATATTTTTTTAAGCTCAAACATGTACATATTTGACTTGTTAGAGAAACAAACTACAATAACCGTCCAAATGCCCTATACAGAATTGTGTAAAATCAGTCATGCACTGGAGCTGGGGTTTCACGAGAACCAGTCCATCTTGCATATCTCTTCCCAACTCTATTGGTGATGTCACATCTGCAGCTTGAAACTGGCCACCGTGGGAGTATTTACAACATAAAAATCAGCAAATGCTATAGATGTTTTTCCAGAAAGCTAGTTATTAAACATTTATCAGACACGACTGCATTCCTTTATCATTTTCTCTTTATATTACTATATTTTTGAATGAACCATTTGAGAATAAGGGACAAACATTATATCTCATTATCTCTTAATACTTAAGTGTGTATTTTCTTAAAATAAGGACATTCTCTGATATCAAAATCAGAAAATTAACATTTATCCAATATTGCTATCTGATCCAGAGCAATTTTTCAATTGTCTTTTTCTCCAAATAATAATGTCTTTTATAGGCCCAGGATCCCATTCAGGGTCACCTGTTGTGTTGATATGTCATGTCGCTTTAGTGTCCTTTGGTCTGAAATAATTCTTTAGTCTTGTCTTGTTTTCATGACCTTGACATTTTTAGAGTATCAGCCAGCTTGCCTGATATTTCCTCATGATTTATGAATTTTAAGGGCAGGAATACTTCAAAACTGATGCTGCTGTGTTCTTTTCACTGCATCAGGAGGCATGTGGTGTAGATTTATGTCATATCTGGTAATGTTAACTTTTGTCACTTGGTTAAGATGGTGCCTGCCAGGCTCCTCCACTATAAAGTTGGTTGATAGTGTTTTGCACTTTTAAATTGTTAAATAATTAGTATTTTGTGGGGGAGATACTTTGAGACTTCAATTGTAGGGTATAGCTTTCTCTTCTATCCCATTTACTTATTCATCTATTTATTTATATATGTCAATGTAAATATATATGCTCTTAGATTCTTATTTTAATCTATAACTGCCATTAATTAGTTTGATGTTCATATTTGCCAATGGGAGTCCCTTTAAACTGACTTTTATGACCAATTGACATCTCCCCATCATTCTTTGAGCGCTTCCTTACTATCTGGTGCAAGGTGTTTCAGATCCATTCCAGTGTGTGTGTGTGTGTGTGTGTGTGTGTGTGTGTGTGTGTGTGTGTGTGTTTTAACACCACCAAGCTATTAACTTAATTCTGACCCTATTTACCTGGAGATAGTGTCAGATCCCACAGGTTAAGGGCTCAGTCCTACAAAACTTCCTCCCTACTTCACACACCAGTTCCAAGTCCAGGTTGTTTACCTGTTCTTCTTGCCAACCTGCCACAACATCCTACTTGGGTTTGATTAATTTACTAGAGCAGCTCACAGAACTCAGGACAAATGGTTTACCTACTAGTTTACCACTTTACTATAAAGGTATATAACTCAGAAGTAGCCAGATAGAAAATATACATAGGGCAAGGTGTGTGAGAAGGGACACAGAGCCTTCATGCTCTCTCTGGGTGCCAGTGTCCCTGCATCTGCAACTGTTTGCCAACCTAGAAACTCTAGAAAATAGTCTTTTTGGATATTTATGGAGGCTTTATTACATTTACATGATTGATTAAATCATTGGCCTCTGGTGACAGAGCTCAATCTCCAGCCCCTTCCTGAGGTTGAAATGGGGGGTGGGGCTAAGTTACAACTCTGATGACTAACTGATTTCCCAGACAACCAGTCCCCAACATCAGGGGCTTTCCAAAAGTCTTCCAATAATCGTGAACTCAGGTGTGTTGAAAGGGGCTTGTTATGAATATCAAAAGACACCCTTGTTACTCTCACCACTTAGGAAACTCCAGAGATTTAGGATCTCTGTGCCAGAATCTAGGTCAAAGGCCAAATATATATATATTTATGCATCACAATATCATATCTGTCTTGTGTATTCCCTGCCTTAGCCTCGTGGTCTATTTTTTCTCCAAGGAGTGTTGGTTCCCATTAGTAGAAAATAGTATGAAAAATCAAGTTCTGGGTGCTAGGTGTGCTCATTGGTAATGGAGTGTTAATTGTCAAAGCAGATGGAGCTACATGTACGCATGTACAGACATTCATCTATCTATCCAACCATCCATCATGTGTGTGTGTTCCATCTATCTACACATAGTAAAAACTATGAGTTCACATGGTTTTACTCTCTCCTTCCTGTACTTTTTTTGTAAACCTCTCATCATACTTAGTAAAATATCTTATTTACTCAACTACTTGTTAAGCGATTCTTGTCATTATTCACTTTGATGTTCAAATTGTCCCACAGTTGGTCAGTGGAGCCACTTCGATCTAGCTCCTATGACCTTTTGCTGAGTCCCCATCAGGTTTTGAGTGTGTTCGTACTTTGTAGCAGAGGGTGGTCCAGATTCACCTTGCACTAGTTCTATTCCAGCCCTGGAACCAGCTGTTTCCCAAGTTCACGTTAGTGGGGATTGTCATCTAAAACTGGGTTATGAGCCATAGATGAACTCATTGCTTCTGAGACGACAGTACTTTTAGATCTTTTTAGAACTAGAAAATTTACACAAAAATATATGTAATACACAAATTAACTGATAACTTTAATTTGAACATGTTTCTCCCTTCAAAAAAATTTCCCTATTGGTTTTTCCCCTCTTCTGCAGTGGACACCCTGGCTCTTGGCAACATCTATGTATTTTTACTCATTTGCTCAATCCTATCATACACTCAGACGAGCTTGAAACTGCCTCTTATTTTATTTTTTTAAAGAAAATCATATCCATACATGTACACACACATCTACACAGGCCAAGTCCCTTTCTCTGTCCTCCTTCTGCTGTGCTGAGACTGTGGTCTTTGCTGACACTTTGGAGGTGCTTTCTCCACCCTAGACCAGCCCTGCGGCCACAAGAGTGCCTTACCACAGACCCAAGGCGGAGTCTGAGGCTCATAGGGCTGTTCCCAGGTGACACCGTCGTTCTCTTCAAGGACGCATGTTCCTCTAACCCGACGGCAATGAGCAGAGGGTGAGCGGATCTGTGTGTTCGCTGACATCGGGGGCTCTGGGCCTGAAGTACGCACAGAGCGGCCCCAAGAAGGTGTCGGTGAAGGTGAAGATGTGGGAACCGTCGGATACGTTGAAGAAGGCCAGCTTCCCGGCCTCGTAGTCCAGGAAGATGCCCACGCGCCGGGGCGGCACGCGTAGGGTGAGCGCCACGCGCCGCGGCTCCAGGACGAAATACTCACAGCTGTTCCACAGCCCCATCACCCAATAGCCGGCGGCCGGGCTCAAGCGCGCCTGCCCTGTGCGCACCACCGCCGCCAGGCAGGCGCCCAGGAACCAGCGGCTGCGCCGGCCCACATCCACCTCCCAGTAGTGGCGGCCCGCCAGGAAGCGCTCGCGGCTCAGCACGCACTTCTGCTCGGTAAACTGCTGTGGGTCGCTGGGCACTGCTGAAACTGATGCCCACCCACGAGAGGACACGCTCTTGCCATCCTGGGAGACCTCCAGGCTGGGGTGCGCCGAGGCTGGATCTAGGGTCACGTCCACTGCGCAGAGGCACTGAGTTAGTGCCCTTGGGGACAATTCTGGGCCCCGCCTAGCTCCTCCCCCATAGGCAAACCTCTAGATCTTCCCAGCCTCACCCCATGACTGAAGTGGCATGTGAGTCATTCCCGGGCATTTGAATGTGATAAGAGGAATCTTATTTCCTTCCTGACCTGGAAGGTTCATGAATTCTCTACCAGTGCCATGGAGAGCAGAGGTAGCAAACAAAGTAGGCTTCTGGGCGTGGAGGCCAGCTCGCTACCCTCAAGTCCTGGTCAAGGAGAAGGAGCCCAGGGCCAGTGGTAGTCCCGCTGGTTTCACCACCAGTGTGACCTGGAGAGCATCACTGAACTGTCTCTGGGCCTTGGTTTTATAACAATTTTAGGATTTTAAAACTAAAATAATCTAGTCTAATGCCTTGTATTCCAGCACCCCAGCCCCCAAAACACACATTTGATGGATGGGAACTCAGAAGACCCCTTCTGTCAGAGGATCTGAGAGGTTTCTTGCAAACTCTATTCGTTCCTGTA
>NW_006443124.1:15490323-15506510 GCF_000325575.1 Pteropus alecto
CCAGATGGAAAGACCAAGTAAAACCCAGAAAGCTATCTGCTTGCAGGAGTGTGTGCACATGTGAGTCAATCACATGTGTGCATGCAAACATGTATGTGTGCATGCGTGCATATGCAAGAGTACGTGTCGTGTGTGCAGGCTCATACTGGGCTTTTGGACAGACTCTTCCTCTAATCTCAGGTCTTTCCACCTCCCTCTGTTTAAGATCCAGCTAACCCAAGGCTGAGTTCCTTGGCTCCAGTTACCTGCATACTGTTGGGCTGCTCTCCACTCTGAAACCAAACACAGAGAGAAAAGAGGCTGAGAGAGCTGAGTCAGTAACTCGGAAACATTGAGGAAGGCTCAAGCTATACAAGGGACATGATCAAACTGAATGATCCTGTTTCCACCATGACAGCTGGTTTGGGTCTAGACTAGCCTGAGTCCACCACCTTATTTTCCCTGGGATTTGGGATCAAGTTAGGAGCTGGTGTCAGTGCTGGGTTACACAAAAGCTGCATGCAGGCTGAGGTTGCGCTGGGAACAGTAAGAGAACAGAGCATGTGAGCAAAGAGAACCAATACAAGTGGCATGGGTGCCCTGAAGTATGGAGATAAAGCCTCAGTCTCTGACTGACAGGCTTTATCAGTTGAGGCTGGTTCCTGTCCTAACATGTCCTCTAGACACCCTGTCTTGCCTCCTTTCTTAACGTGAGTCATTCTGAGTGGATTTCTGCTTCATTTCATCTTGTTCTGTTTTCTTATAACAGAGATCATTAGGTCACAAAATAGTGAAAGCAAAAGAAGACATTTTCAGAATTCCATAATTTACAGAACGGCTGTTCAGCTCTGGTTTTCTATGAGAATAACAAGCAGAATTTTAAAAACATAGCTCTTGCGTGGGATAACTCAATTTTATAAAGAGGTTGATTCTTCCTAAATTTATCTATAAATACAAAGCACTCCTATGCAAACAACTTTTGGATATTTTTAAAGGAACTTCATAAATTTATTCTAAAATTTATATTTTAAAAAGGTCCATTATGGGAGGTGGGGGGGAAATGGTGTAGATGAAAGAGGCTTTATTCATCCTTCTTGCTACCAGACAGAGTTGTGACAGAAACACAGAGCAAACAGCAAGCAAACTCGCCTGGATGAACAAACTCTAGATGAGCAAACTCTAGATGAACAGAAGCACTACCACTAGGGAGAGAAATGAATATATTATTGTATGCAGACTATAATTAAAAAAAACTCATTGAATTGTACAATGTAAATACGAGCAACTAATTGTCTATTATATTTCAATAAAGCCAGGGGGAAAAAATAGGTAATTCCTCATCTTCCATAGAGGGAAGTAAGTAAATAATGTTTAAAATTTAAAAATCAAGAAATAACAGTATAAGCACATTGTACGTAAAACGGATATAAACAGCAAAAGAAACAGCTAAAACAATTGAAAGTGGTTACCACAAGGAAACAGGAATAGGAGTTGGGAAAGGGTGGGTTAGAGGACTGCTTTTTGTCATGTTGCCATTTAAACAATGTGCACGTATTACTATGATCAAAATTAAAATTAATTTAAAATGCAAAAAAAAAAATCCCTTAACTTTAAAAAGGAAGTAGAACTGGAGAACTTGTACTTTCAAGTACTGTAAAAGCTATAGCTTTTAGAAACAATGACATAATAGGTGGCCGAAAGACCTATCTAGACGTGGGAACGAAATATGCCCTAAAGATGACACCCACATCAATGGGAAAATCACAGATGCTGTTGTAGATGGCACTGGGAAAATCAACTCTATGGAGAAAAATTACTGAATTCTACTTAACACCACATACAGGGGTGAATTTCAAACAGATTGAAGACCTACACATATAAATAGAAGAAAGTGTAAGAGAATCTTTGTGACTTAAGTATGAGGAAGTAGACTCTACTTCAACAAAATTTCAAAAATATAAGCTATGAGGTAAAAATGTGATGAAATAGATTTTATCAAAATTAATGACTTCTTTTCAATAAGAGGCACCATGGACAAAGCTAATAGCAGATGATAGAATAGAAAAAGGAATTCACAATATTTTATACCAATGAGGGATCAATATCATACATATATGTATATACACACACACACACACACACACACACACATACATACTTTTGTGAATCATTAAGTAAAAGATAGTAACCCCACATGAAAAATGGGCAAAGGACACGAACAGGCAATGTTCAGAAGAGGAAGCCAGGAAAGCCAACTAGCATTTAAGAGATGCCCAAACTTCTTAGTGTTCAGAGGACTGCAGACTGAAAGCACAAGTGAATCACTCATCCCCACTGACTGGAAACTTAGAAAGCTGGCTCATGTGGGATGTGGGCACCCGGAGCCTCCATGCACTGCCAAGGGCAGGATGATAGTGCTATCCCACTCAGTGACATACCCCCAGCAATTCCCCTCCTAGGTATACATCCCAAAGAAACCTCCACACAGGACCCAACGGCGACATGTTTGTGTTGTTTGTAGCAATGTGGAGTTAGATGCAGAGTTGTGGCTGTCTCTACAGGACGGTAGCTCTCTGAAATGGAGCGCTCCAGCAACAAGAAGGAGAAACAGACCAGATGCACATGTGATGGTAGATGGATATTAAAATACAGTGACGTGTGAGAAAAGCCAGGAATAGCACGAGACTGTGGGAGTCATTTACACGAGCTAAAATGCATTTGCACAAAACAGAAATTCACGTTTTGCAAGAATATGTACAATATAGACCTTAGACTGGTTGCTTTATGGGGGAAATGGAGAGTTACAGGGACAAATGTTCACATATAGGGTAACATGCTCACCCCAGACCTACAAATCAGTCTTTAAGGGTGGGCTCCAGTAGCCTAGGGGATTCTTATGTGCAACCAGCATTGGCACCGATGGTTTACGCTTACACCTCAGGACAATATAAAAACAAAACAAAAGCAAAAGTTGAATATCACCTCTACTGGTGACATATATTAATTTGTGCTGAGTGAGGCTGTGGAACAAACTGGAAGGAAGTGTGGTTGGTTAATCAAAGCAAGTGACTGGGATGCTGAGATGTAAGGTGGACCATGGGAGAGAAACTAGCTTCACTTACCAGCCTGGCCTTCAGCCCTTCTCCAGTCTGAAACAGCCAAGGAAAAGGAATTAGAACAACATGTTCCTGCACCTTCCCTGCTCACATGTCCCATTTACATCCACCCCTGCCCCCCTCCCCTTTCTCCTGCCACCAGCACCGACAGCAGGGTTCCAGCCTGGGTATCACATCTGGTTGGGAGGTGAGAGCATACACGAATAACCAGATGCTAAAAGATGAACAAGAAGAAATAATTCTAAGTGGGGTCACTTACCAAGCTCTGTCTGCAGCTCCCCTGTAAGCAGAACACATGGAGAAAAACATCAGCCTTGGGCTGAGTGAAACCACCTTCCCAAAGCGGTCAGGCCACTGGGAAGATGTTCCTTAGTCATCTGAGTTTCTGCATTGCCTGGGGAGTGTGGGTGAGGGGACAAATCCTGACACTGAAGAGCCTCTTCCCTGGGTTCAGGTCTGGTTGGAAGGGGCTACTGGTAACCTATCCTGAAATAACCAGCTTTCCTGTGGACCCCGTCCTGCGTGAGTCAAGGTCCCGAGCACAGTCTGCCTGAGTTCAGGGTCACTGACTGGGTACACTCAATTATTTCTCCTGACCAGAGCCAAGACTGATAATTTGCCACTAGAAATTCATTCCTTTGATTTCTCTGCCCTGTATCTTTTCAAAGTAAATGTTTCCGGGAAAGGCAACACTAAACACTAATTCTAACTTTATGTCGTACTCACTTTGGTGCAAATTCAAGATGCCATTCTTTTCAGTGGCATTTGCATTAAAAAGAGAAGACTATCATAGGAAGATGAACCAGTGGGAGTAAACGTTTAATGATGGGATTGTGACTAATTTGCATAATTGGCAGGGAAGGGGCCGTCAGGGTCTGTCCAGAGGGTCTCCTTGGCATCTCGGCTGGAGTCCTTTTGGGAGTGGAGAAGTGGGACCGTACAGGGATGGATTTAGAGTTAGATGGCTGCCAAGTAACGCTCTCTAAAGGGAGCCTAAAGTCACATAACCCCTCCTTCCATCATGGGCGCAGAGTTCACCCCTTAGCCCGCAGCCAGCACTGTGGGCGTGGCACCCAGAACTTACCCAGCTCTGTCGTGAGTTTCACTGGAGAGGAAATGAAGAAAAGAGGAAAATCTCGGTCGATGATCATTGAGGCCTCACTTCCCCAAAGTGCACAGATTAGGTCCCAGTGCGTTCTGGGGACCAGGGGGGCTGCACGCGCAGGAGGAGCGGGCTCCGAGGCGGGGGAAGCAAAAGCACAAACCTCTGACAGGCTCCCAAGCCCCAGGCCTGACCTACTCCCCTGCTTACCCCAGCGCCGCGCTTTGGCTAGGCAGAGATGGGGGCGGAGAGGGCGCCTCTTCCTCACTTACCTTTGTCCTTCTCCGCCTGCTCCTTCAGCTTTTCTGAAAGGAAAGACAGAGAGCGGAGGTGGGGATGCGCTTGCCTGCGGGTCCCACGCCCGCTCCCAGTCCTGAGCCCCCAACTTCCTGTGGGCAGAGCGGGCGTCCGAGGGCTGGTACCTTGGGACCGCCGTTGCTTGTGAAAGAAGCACAGAACCAGCGTCGCGAAGAGGGCGAGGAGGAGCGGCAGTCCCACCAGAGTCCCGAGGAAAGCTCGCTTCCACGGTGAGGGCGCAGGTAAAAATACGTCTGCAAAACACCCACAGGGAGTTGTGTCCATTTAGGCGCCACTGAACACTAAGTTCAGACTCTCCTGAACACCGTGACCCACTGGCGCGTTAAGCCCCCTGGGTCCCGCCACAGCCATCTGTAAAATGGGCGCGACAGCGGCTGCGTGGCGCTCTGGCGATGGCAGGATCTCCGGGAACCGGAGACTTGGACTTGCGGCGGACTTGGACTTGCTCAGCGGAATGAGACGGTGCTGTGAAGGATTCGAGAGAAGGGGAGCTGATGGGTCCCACCGACGCCCCCATCTTAGAACTTGTGTGACGGTGACCGTGGCCCTGACCTCCCTCTACCTCTTCCCGCTCTTGTCTTGCATCTGAAGGACATGAGAATCCAAGGTGACACCCAGTGAATTATTGCTCTCGATCCGCACCGCCGGAGTCATAAGCATCTACCCGCGTCTTGCAAACACTAGGCTTCTACTTCTCATCACGCGTTTGAAAAAGTTGATAGCAAAGCCGTGTGGGGGCTGACTGACAGACAGTCCCCTCCCTCCTCTCCAGATCCCCTAGCGAGCATCTGTGGATAGTGGCCAGACAGTAAACAGATAGGGTCAAAAAACAGATAGGGACAATCTTTTAGAAACTCTTGTGGCAACTAAATAATTTTGTCTGTTGAAGATAATTATTAAAAATTGGCGCTTTTCTCTCAGTGGTCTTTTTGAAATATATTTTTTTCCTTTTTATCGTGGTAAAATATACCTAACATAAAATTGACCATCTTAACCATTTTTAAGCTTACAGTTCAGTGACATTAAGTGCATGCATATCATGTGTAACTATCACCAGCACTTTTTCATCTTCCCAAAATGAAATCTGTCCCCATTAAGCACTAACTCTCTGCTCCCCTCCCCCATCCCCTGGGAACCTCTTTTCTGCTTTTCATCTCTACGAATTATCTACTCTAGGCACCTCATATGAGTGGAATCATACGATATTTGTCCTTTTGCTTCTGGTTTATTTCACTTGGCAAAAATGTGTTCTTTTTATTTTTAATTGTCTAGCAGTGGTTTTTATTATCTTGTACAAAAGTATTGGGCCACAAAGGATTGGTCCTTCACCACAGGTGGTTTGCTAAGCGCTGACATAGGGATTAAGAGCAAGGGCTGATGCCAGCCTGCTTCCCTTGACCTGGTCTCTGTTCCAGCCTCATCCACCTCCTTCTGCTCCTCTGATAGCCACACACGTTCCCATTTCAGGACCTTTGCGCTTGCTGTTCCCACTACCTAATGCCCTCCTAATAGATAGCCATGTGACTGATGCTCATTGTAAAGGGTAAACACAAATCTAAAAAGAAAAATTGAGACTATCCCTTTCCCCTGTCTTAGATTATTTCCTTTAAAAAACTTGTGAATCTTTTCTCTATCCTTTTGAGATGTATGCAAATCCTTCTGTAAGCTAATAAGCCTCTTGCTGGCTTTACAACCCAGGAATGTTTTTTTAAGGAGCTCAGAGTCATCGTTTTAAATGTAAACCTCCAGGAGAAATCACCCCTATCTCGTGTTATGGGTTTTACCTGAGGCACCTGGCTCCAAGCTGTAACTAACTACATGCTTGTCTTAAACATATGAGATGTTTTATCTTGTCTTTGGATAAAGGCAATTAGCTAACACAGATGGCCACTTAAATTACTAGGTGGATTTTGAATGAGCTACGTGTGTCATCAAGTCCTCTTACCTGAGGACAAACGATCATTTTTAAGGCTGAGATTTCTTTCGACTATAATGTAATTATTGATTTGGACCTATGTGGAAAATGGCCCATAGATTGGGTATGTCCTCAAGACTTAAAACATTGAACATTAAACCTTCCAGTGGGTACCTCATAATAAAACTTTGATTCTGGATAATGGCCTAACCTTCAAAACATTGCCTGACTTCCCTGATCTACCACTTTCAAACCCACATTCACAACCCACCATGCCTTAGCACTCTTCCCTGCTTCATTATTCTCTGTGGCACCTAATACCTTCTAATGCACAATGTAATTCACCTTTTAAAAAAAAATTAGTTTTAAGTACACAGTGCATTGGTTAGACATTTATATAGTTTATAAAACGATCCCCCCAATTGCTCCTTCTCTCCTCTGGTTATCACTTCTCTGCCTTTTGGCTAAGATCAAGTGCAATTCACGTTTTTGTTTGTCTGTTTTCCTCACTGGAATGTGAACCCGTGGGCTGGGGTTTGGGGCACATTCTGGGTACACATTCTGGGTGTTCAGTGAATATTATTTGAGGGATGGCATTAGGAGCACATGGGCTCTCACGATGACCTCCAGTGAGTAGAGTTTCTGGAGTTTAGCTCATGGCCTTGTAACGTTGGCTCTCTGGGGCCTTGCCTGCTTACTGTTTGAGCTCTCAGTTGTATCTTTAGTAAATTCCAGATATCCAAATTGCTGACTTCTCAGATGTCAAGGTCAGTTTGCCCCATACACAGCCAGACCCTTGTACCATTGTGTCCTCATAGATGGCCTTTGGTACAAAGGACATGCAGGATGTGTTGACTAGGAAAATGTGAGCGAGCCAGCACCCACTGACCTGCTATTTGGACCACAAATTCTTTTTTCTGCCTCAGGAGGGGGTTCTGGATGGAGCACGACACATTGCTGTGGGCCCCTCCTTGGATGACCACAGATGTTTCGAGCCTGAACAGGCCCTGGGCGTCCTGGATGATGGCTTCAGATTCTGGAGGCAGGCACTGTCCCCGACGGTCTTGCCACTGAACTTTGGGCTTGGGGTACCAGCCACTGGAGCTGCACTTTAACTGAATGCCTCCTTCCTTGAAGCCCTCAAGGGAGATGTGAGGGTCTGAGCCCAGCCCTAGGAGAGGCAGGAGTGGGAAAAATTAGGCGCCTTCCCAGAAGTTGTGGGTGACGTTTACATCATCATTCATCATTTACAGTCACCAAAAGACATCACGTACTGTAAGAGCTCTTAAGACATGTGAGCTCGTAGCCCTCTACCTGTGGACTGTAAATGGCAGTCTGCATGAGTGTTGGCATGTGGGGATGGTACTACCTCCGAGAAACATTTGGAAATATGGAACGGGGCCCTTTGATCGGAAAGGGCTACTGGCATTTAGTCATATTACGCAAGGGACAGTATCCTAGAATGAAGACTAATCTCTTCCCAAATTTCAATAGATTGTCTTCTCTCTCTTGAATCCCACCAGACCTCAAGGGCCTGTGATATATGCAAACTTTTATCTCCCCATCCTTCTGAAGCTAGCATTATATTTTGAATATGCAAAACATTAATAGGGTTTAAATGTCAACGCCGTAAAACATGTATGTGAGGAAAGCCCCCGGACCTTTCTCCATCCTTTCCATCCCATCCCACTTTCTTAGGTAACTAATTTCATAAGTTTTTTAGTTTATCCCTCCTGTGTTTCTTTTGTGCAGTGTTCCCCTTTTTTCTTAAACAAAATTTTACATACTATAGAACCTCTTATGCATCTTGATTTTTTTCTCTTGATAACATCCTAGAAATCACTCCACACCCGTTCATAGAGCCTCCTCCCCGTGTTTTCAGCTGTGTAGTGTGGACCACCCCATTGTATGATGGACCATACTCACACCTACGCTTGCACAGTTAGGTCGTTTCTACTGACTTGCAAGTACAAATAACACTACAGAGGTTAAACTTATACATATGCCTTTTTCGTATTTAGCTGTGGGAGGTGTATCTTCAGCATAAACTCCAAGAGGTGAGATTGCTGTTCAGCGGGTAGATGCCCAGACAGTCCTGTTAACTATTGCCAAACCCCCAGGTGCTGGAGCTTTGCGACTTTGAACTCTGTCAACATGGTGCAGAGCAGAGGACTGGCTTCCCAAGGCTCCACCAAGTGTGTGGTTGATGTTTTGAATTTTTGCCAATCTGAGAGGTAAAAAAATTGCATGTCAGTGTAGCTTTCATTTGACCATCTTTCTGTATGTTTAAGGGCCATTTGTGTATCTTTTTTTTGTGAACAATTCTTTTGTTCATTTTCTAATGTATCTTTCTTTAAAAAGAATTTTTTTTTTTTTAAATCATAGCTATTCTCCCATTCTCTATGCTTCCCTATTTACTCTGAGCAAAGCAGCTCTATTCAAATGGACCCTTTCCTACATCTCCCCTGCTGGGGCTCCACCAGGTCACATTACCTGCTACCTCCAGCTCCCAGACAGCTTCCCCAGAGGAGTTGCTGGAGAGGAAGCGGCACCCATAAGGGCCCTCATCTGCAGGGGTCACGCCAGTGAGCTGCAGGATCACACTGCCATGGACGATGTCGTCCTTGACGAGTTTGGTTCTGTTTTGAAACTGAGCCATCTGCTGCTCATGGAGCTCCTGTCGCTCCTGATACAGATGCACCACGTCGGAGGTCTGGCTCCGGAACCAGAGGATCTCCATGTACTCGGCGTCCAGATACAGTGACAGGTGGCATGGGAACTCCACCTCTTCCCCGACGATCGCCAGGATAGATTCCCCAGGGCCAATCACCTTGACTTCCTCTAGGAAGAGAAGCCAGAACAATGGCCAAAATCAGCCCTGCTCAAATATAAGTTTTTATCATATCCCTTTGCAGCTCAGAAATCTAAGGTAAACTATTCAAAGCTATGAGGAAGGGGAGATACTTTGTCAGGTTTCTTGAACAATTAATTGTCATTAAAAAAAAAAGTGGATTGCTAATTTCTGCATGATGGGAATAGATGTTTTCTTATTTTTCCTTTGTCTGATTTTTAAATTTTTTATATTGCACATGTAGAGCTTCTGTAACAAGAAAGGGAATTAAAATAATCTATGGGGC
The DNA here is from genome assembly GCF_000325575.1 of Pteropus alecto. Lineage (NCBI taxonomy): Eukaryota > Metazoa > Chordata > Mammalia > Chiroptera > Pteropodidae > Pteropus > Pteropus alecto. Next base: position 15,499,891 of record NW_006443124.1, read on the forward strand.
TCTTTGCTTGATTTTATATTTATTTGTTTGTTTGTTTGTTTGTTTGTTTGTTTGTTTGCTTAGCGTTGGAGACATCTGTTCACCAGGATCTTTTGTTGGATCATTCTCTTCAATGGTGTCTCCATCTGGCTTCTCTACCCTTCCCCCGCCAAAGCTAGTCTGTTTTCTTCAGTTCCCATGAGAGTTGCTACTCCCGCTCCAGTTCTTTTGCCCATGCTGTTCCCTGCTGCCTGGTATGCCCATCCTGGCTTCTGCGCACTTCTTTTTCTTCTTTTGAAGATCTGCTAAAACTCGAGTTCGTTCTAAAGCTAAAGATCAAGTTCATCCCAAGCTCATCTAAAACCCCATAGCCAAGCTCTCTCTTCTTGGATCCTTCCCATCCTTCATGTTGCCCATGGAGCATGGCAGTGCCTTTGTTCACTTTGTGAAGCCCCAACACACTTCCAACTAGCTTCCCTCTCCAGATTTTCTCTACCATACCTGGTGCCTGGCCCAGGTACACCTTGCTTCAGTTTACCCTCAGCCTATCATCTTCCTGGAGAATGTGTATTCTATAAGGTTCTGCTTAAAAAATTCCTCCTATCTATGGCTCTTCTTGGCTTTCTGGAAAAAAAAATTGTTCTCTTAGCTGTGTTCCCAATTATTTCTCTTGCAGCCTGCTCACACAGCTGGACAGGTGGATTTAAAAATATTTTTCAACTGGTTCAGCCCAAACACAGACCAATAGGAGTTTCTTGGCATCTTCCTGCTCTGCCCCTGCCATGCGCATGAGCTGTGGGGTCATGGGGAGTGTGTACTCAGTGGCTCTTTAACCACTGAGATGAAAATCTTTTCAAGTCCTAGCACCTGGCATGGCTACACAATCTCAGGAGGGGTGGGCAGAAGCTGATGTGCTCACGTCCTGCCTGGCGGGGCTGCAGATGGGATACGCTACCTGAATTTGGCTCCCCAGGTTGGAGAAGGAGAAGGTGGATGAGGAAGAAGAGACTGCTGGGCCAAAGTCCCCGCTGGGAGGTGTCCAGGAAGACTGGGAAATCTATCATCTCCTCAGCAGTGGAGCCACCTGCAGAGGGACAAAGAGATACTGAGGTGAAGTGAGAGAGCTGGAACCCGGCCCATCAGGGTAGAGGTCTGTCAGTGTCTTAATGATTTTTGGTCTGGTTCTCACCAGCCCCAGTGCATGGCTTCTAAGTCATTGCTGGATGTGAGAGTTGCTTCTAATTTTACCATGCAGCACAGCTAATGGCATTGCTGGCTTTGCTTGGACTCACAGATCTGCATGAGGACAGGGCCAAAGAGTCCCAGAGGAAGCAGCTTCTGAGGTTCACATTGTTTTAGAGCCAGAAATAGAGCCACACAGTGTGTTAGGGCTCAGCTGGGATTTAGTGACTTTCTCCGAGTAAAGAGAAATTTATAAAAACTCTCACGTGCATTTTCATTCTCCCTGCCCAAACTTGCTCTCACTTCCCTTTGACCTGGAACATCAGGTCCCCAAAAGAGAACAATAAACACAGAGTTCTGATTGTTCAGAAGTGTGTGCACACCTGGCAGCTGCCTGCCAGCTTCAACCACATCTGGGACACCTTCCTCTAGTCCTAGTGTGGCATCCTGACCCTGCCTGGCCATTTCCTGCTGGAATGAGTTTGGTCCTGACTGCCCATCCCCCACCTCAAGGACTCTCCTGCTAACATCAGTTTTCGTATAGCCTGCCAACCAATGTTCTTCCTTATATCTGTAACTGTGTAGGGATGACAGGACTATAAAACTGCCCGTTATGTTACAATGGGGGCTCAGCCTTTGGATAAGAATTTGTTGAGCCAGTGCCAGAATCAATAAACGCTGCTTCCTGTTTATAGCCTCAGTGTCCCGTCTCTTCGTTTGGGAATCCCACAACACTAGAACCTCAGATGTAGCCTCCAGGAGGTCAGCGAGTGACTCTTTGAGGCCACAGTGATGGAGTGGTCTCATCTAGCTCCCCCCAGTCTGTGGTCCAGGAGACCTAGCCCCAGTGCAGGCGAGGGCCAACTGCTCTCACTCCTGACACCCCCATGAGGGCCTATGGAATGTCTCCCAGTCTGATAACCAGTGCGTGTGAGCAGCCAATGCATCATGGGAGATATACAATTCTCTCCACATTTGTCCTCTGTTTAGTCGTGGGGAATATGGGCAGATTTTGAAACTGGCTGAACCTCTATTTCTTTGCTTGAACAATGAAAGAAACCAATGCTGACTCAGAGGGTCGCTAAGCCTCGCATAGGTTGCCTGGGTGCTTTAAATAAAAGTCAGTACCTCCTCCCTCCACCTCCACCTCCCAAACATTTGCTCTCTGCTCTCTATCTTCCTCGGGAGCCTGCATCCCACTCCTTTCACGCCATCATAGGACCCTGGGGGGCGGGGGAGGCCCACACAGTTTCCACTCTCAGTGTCCTCACCATCCTCCCTCCTTCTGTCACCCCACTCCATTGTTTGGTTTTCCTTTTCTCACAGACCCTGTGACATGGCACATGTTTCTGGGGTCCTGTGGCTGCAGAGCCCCAGCCGCACATCAGTGGTACCATAGGGTTTAGATAAAAGACTTGAACACTGCTGGGTCATGCAGCAGAAGGGTGGTTAAAAGATGTGTGGGCAGGTGAGTTAATGGCAGGGGAGGCTTCCCAGGTGACCCCTGAGCTGAAAGGACCTGGGCAGGTGAGAATACAATGGAAGGGAGGGTGATGGCCTGTGAAGCAAGTGGGCCAATGGCTGGGGGCCCTGCCCTACTGGAGCTTGCATGCAGGTGGGAAGGCAGGGAGGGGGCAAGTTGGAGGGGTTTCATTTGAACTTCAGCAGGGGCCTTGTCAGAAAAGGAAGTTGGAGTCCTTTCTGGAGAAGTCCTGGCTGTTTTATGGCCAGCAGCTATTCACACAGTAGCAGCAGAACAGAAGCCTCCAGCCTGGGTCCAGGCTCTCACCTCACAGTCCAGCCTCTCATCCTTTGGCTGATGGTAGGAACGTGTGTGTCAGGCCTGGAAATCAGCAATGAAGAACCCAAAAGCAAGGTACACACCAGCTTTGTGTTCTCTCTCCCTCTCCCTGTTCCCTTCTCCTCTCTTTTGGGTGTCAGTCTTTTCCTCTAGACTCTTGACATAGAGCCCCAGGAGGGCAAAGCCGTAAGGATCTGTCAGCACCAGCAAATGCCTTCCAAACAAGAGAGGCTCAGATGTGGCTTATGGGTCCATTTGGACTAGCCAGGGTCTGAGGAATCAGTTGAGACTTGTGGAGGTGGTAACTTGGGTTCTCCCTTGGGCAGCCATGAGTCATTAGTCCCACAGCTGGGATGGGGACCCCTCCCAGGAGAAGTACATGGTCCAATATCCCTGGGCAAAGGAGGCTGCCACCTGGGAGGGGGCAATCAGTGTGTTCCAGACCTTGGAATGACTGCAGGACCACAATTATCCATTGTGACACACTCATGTGATTTCCATCACTGAGGCTGCAGGAGAAAGAGATCGCCTACACACACATGCACGCGCATGTACACGTGCACACACATGCACCCACAGTAATAAGAACTAGCACAGATGGAGAACTTAGTACGTACTAAGGACTTACCTATACCACAAGTATTAATATTATTATTACCATAGGTCAAAATCACAGACAAAGAAATAAGCACAAGGAGGCTAGGTGACCTGCCCACACAGGAGCTGGTAGAGTTCTATGCTTCTCTGAATAGAAATTCCTCATCAGCTGTGCCATGTGTCAGGGCTGGGTGTGCCTTCAGTCTCCTGTCCCCCAGACCATGACCCCAGTTAGAGACTCCCTGGCCACAGACCACAGCTATTGTCCTGGCAGCATCTCACGAGCACTGAAGAAGCGACTTGAGTCCCCAGGTGTCAGCTCCAAGATGGACCGACCGACCAACCAACCAACCAACCAGCCAGCCAGCCAGCCAGCCAGCCAGCCAACCAGCCAATAAAAACCTAAAACCTCACTGCTGATAAGAGAACTCAAAACCAGAGTCTCCCTCAGTGCTTGTGAGCAGCATCTTCTCAGACAGGAGGTACATGCCCTGTGATGTCTTTGCTCCCAACACAAGGACATGCCTTGGAAGCCTTTCATTGAAGGGAGACAGTCTGGTAAATTCCTGAAGGATTTCAGAGGAGCCGAATGCCCGTCATGCCCAAATGGCACTCCACTCGCACCTGCTGCCTGAGGCTCAACCTTTCTGACTTCTGTGGTTTAAAGGCTCTGGTCCTTACCAGAGAGCAAGTGCCCGGTGAGGGCAACACTCTGCTCTCAGCTATTTGCACCACAGTATAAATAGATTTCAGGTTCTGGTTTGGGCAAGGAGGTTTTGCTGGGGAAAGGCAAGAGTCTGGATGCATTGGATATTTGGGGAAGATGGAGCACCTAGTGGGGGAAGGATGGCCAAAAATGGGGTCTCAGGCTGGAGCTCAGCTTTACTGGTGGGGACTTTCTCTCTACTCTCTCAGGAGCTTCTGGGATGTTCCCACCCGAAGATACAGGGAGGAGTAAGGATTGTGCACACCAGTGCCAAAGAAAAGCTGCCACTTTCCACCTGTGGAAGCCCAAATTCTCCTTTTTTCTTTCCCCCTCATTTTTTCCCTGGCTCCACTCCAACTGCATGGCAGTTTTCTGCACCTACATCCCAAATTCCTGAACAACACCTGATGGTCTGGTCTCTTGATTTCCAGTCTCTCAGCTCTTGAGTATCTCTTTAAAGGTTATTTTTGCTTTTGCTACTTGAGGGAGCTTGGGCTTTGTAATGGCACTGTGCTTTGCCCTTCTCTCACTCTCTGTGCCCTACTTGTAAGCCCCCGGGGGAGGGCTTTTACACTCTTGCACACTCTCCCCTTCCAGCGCCCATTCAATGCTTGACCCTCCACAAGCTGTCAGTTGATGCTCACCAGCTTGCTTTGGTTTGATTTCAATAGGCCCCAAAGAGGATTTCTACCCCTAGTCTTTAAGGGATGTAATTTGCCCCAAGAAGGGACCCTCAGTGAGGCTGGAGGGGAAATGAGACCTGTCAGAAACCTGCCTCCTCAGGTGGAATGCCTAAAGGGGCATCTTCAGAGGCCACACTCCAAGCACCCCACCCTGCAGCCAGGCTCTGCTGATAAGATGGGGCCAATCCATCTGCACTCTCTCTTCAAAAGCCATTGTTTTCTGCTTTCCATTTCTGAAAGGTGGCAGTTTAGACTGGTGCTGAAAATGAGCCCCGTACCTGGCAGATTGCAGCAAAGAGTTCGAAATGGCAGATGAGTCCTGGCAATCCCAGCTCCGCTGCAAAGGAGATGATTGTTGTAAAGAGTCTTGGTTCCAGTTGAGGGGCCAGCTCATGTGTGACGGATTACCCACTCACCTTCCACCTTAAGACATACGCTGCTTGTTCTCCCCTTTGCTATAAAAATCGAGGTAGATAGAACAAAAGGAGGAAGTCTCTGTCACATCCTGTCTCTGGGAGGCAAATCATGAATTGAATTTCCAAAGAAAATGTCCCTCCAAGGTCTTAGAAGGAGGGGAAAGGTATCTAGGGGTTTTGCAGAGGCTGCAAAAGCTCTGAGCAGGGACAAAATACTCCTGCTGGCTGCCTGAGGTCTAGGGCTCCAGGGAGGTGGGATGCCCCTCGCTCCACACCATTACAGCAAAAGATACAGAAACTGGGCTGAAATATCACTAAGAGTTAGAAAAAATCTGGTGTGCAACTCTTAACCAGCTCTACCCTCCTCTGCAGATTAAGGGCCGTAGGTAAAACTTGCAAGAGCTGATCATATACATTTTGGAAATCAAGTGGGGCACTGCATTTGGATTTCTTTACTGCAGCGGAGCTCAAAAAAGTAGAAACAGCCATTACCCTACTCCACCCTATTGTGTCATAGGCCATTGTGCAACTTGGGTATTAGTGATAGAGGAGTGCAGTGGATCAAGGTTTCACACTGGCATCCTCCCTAAGGGACTGCTCAGAGCCCTGCCACAGAGCAGTCTAGCATCTGCAAGATATCCCCCAGAGATTCCCAGAAACGCCTGGTGTTGGAGAGGGGCCTGTGCGTGGGCTAGGCTCTGTGCAAGCAGGTGGAATAGGTGACCCTTCATGTTGAGGTAGCTGGTGCATGCATTTTGGGCTTGTGCATGCATAACGATGTCTCAGGACAGCAAAAGGAGCTGAGTGGTAAGCTCAAATGGTGGGTGCAGGTCCCTGGGTCTGGGAGACACAGGAGGGCTCAGGCACAGATTAAACATAAGATGGACACTAAACAAAGAGTAGGATCAGGGTTGCAGGCAGGGGGATAGACATTCTGAGTGGAGCGGGGTGATTAGAATGTGTGGGGTAGAAAAAGGCTGTGGGCTTGCCAGGAGAGTTTATGAAAATCATCAGTGGAAGGGAAGGCTGGACAAGAATAGATGGAACCAAATTGCAAAAGACTTTTCATGCCACACAGGGAAGTAGAACGTTGTTCTACAAGCAGCCAAGAACATTTTGGAAGTTTGAAGGACCTGAAATAATTCAGGCTAGAGAAGAAAAATGGCAGGTATTTGGAAATGTTTATTGTGGCTTTTCATTGTCCTTTCCCTGGGGTCCTCTCTGCTACCTGGGGAGAGATGAGACTATGGCAGCAG
>NW_006443124.1:15506553-15507222 GCF_000325575.1 Pteropus alecto
CGGGGGGGGGAGAGAGCCCCCCCCTGCCAGTGCCTGCACATCAGGGTGCATCGTCCATCAGGCCAGGGCATAGGGCCCTATTTATGGGCACTTCCATTTCAAGGCCTTAGGAAACACGTGAAGGCCCTCATCCCAGAAGAGCGAGTGCTAGACTCCTGGAGGGCTCTAAGTGGGAAGGGAAGGACCCTCACTGCCCTTGGATACTGGAGAATCCACCCGGTACAGCTTCTGCAACGAGTCACTCAGGCAGATTCTCCCTAAGGTCCACCAGCCCTCACCGTGAGGTTGTTTGAGGGAAATGGGGGGCATCGCGAAGGCCACTCTCACACACAGCCTGGATGGAGCACCAGAAGAGATAAGAACGAAAAGTCATATGAAACTCATATGTAGATGACTTAACCTTTCTCTTCTGTCGAGGAAACCAGCAAAAGAAGCGGCAGTTAGAACAGCTTAAGGGAAACTTGTGAGCACAGAGGTGGGCTTAGGAGAGAAGGTTGAGGGGTGGCTTTCTCTCTTGAGTTTGAAAATAAAATGTCTTACCTCATCTTCAGAATCCATACAAGAATTTGTGTCACGTCTCTCTCTACCTCTCAGTGCTCATCCTAGCTCTTCCATCCTTCTCTCTTTTTATTCTTGACCCCAAATCTTCACCAGTCAAGCACATGCAGC
>NW_006443124.1:15507266-15529255 GCF_000325575.1 Pteropus alecto
CTAACCCATGCTCTTCCTCTAGATCCTGCCCAAAATTCTTTCTTTCAATGTCTTCATGGGTGAACTCCATTTCTCTGTGCAGAAATCTCTTCCTTCTCCCTCTTCAAGTTATCCCAAATAATTTGAACTTGTATAAATGTCTCATAGGGCACATTTACAAATGTTTTTATGTGACTGTATTTTCTTTCCATCTACAATTTTGGCTCCTGGAGCTCAGGGTCCAAGTCTCCTTGGCCCTTAACATATTCTCACAGGCACTAGCAGAGAGTCTTCCTCACAAAGAATGCTAGTCAGTCACATAGGTGGACACAGAAAGGAGGAGACCATTTTCGAGGGAGATGGTTTTTGTTATGCATTGTTCAGGGGCAGAAAGAATGGATTTGCTAATTTCTCACCAACCTTCCCCTCACCCCCAGCCCAAAACATGGCCCCCTGAGCCTTCCTCATTACATAGCTTCCTTTGTTGTTCTCCAAGTGCCTGTGCCTGTCAGCTGGCATGGTGCCCATCATTGAGCTTTTGTCACACAGGTAGTGAAGCGCAGACACTCATCAAGAGACTGCCCTCTGAGCTGCAGGCGCTTGTCTTTAGCTGGGTCCTGGGGATGTAAGGGGCGGGAAGAGCTGTGCACATCCTTCCACTGCCCAACCAGCCTGAAGTCTCCAAGGTCAATTGTCCTTTCCCATCTCAGAAGAACTCGTCTGCCTTAAGGAATTATTCAGCATCCTCTTTTAACATGCACAAGTGGCTGGAACAGGAAATTCAGGCTCTGAGCCTTATGCCATGTAGCATAAGAATTGGTTGTAAAGGCGCCACCAGCTGCATGCAGGCCCTGTGAGAACAGTGCTTACAAGAGTTCTGTCCCTTTGAAGGGGGCAAGTGGAGGGCTTTGGGTTGGTGTTCCTTGATGTTGCTTTTTCAGAGAGACAGTCCAGACTCAGAGTTTGACAGATTGAATTACATAAAGTGGTTGTCATGGGAAAAATAATTAGGCCATTTCTTTTTTTAAAATTTTATTTTATTATTAGTTTCAAGTATACAGTACACTGGTTAGACATTTATATAGTTTATAAAACGATCCCCCTAATTCCTCTTTCCTCTAGCTCTCTACCTAGCCATTACATTACTGCTAACTGCATTCTCTGTGCCGTGCTCCCCATCCCCATGACCATCTATCAACTATTAATTTGTAATTCTTTAACCTTTCACCTCTTTCTCCCAGCCCTCCAACCGCCCCCCCACCCTCTGTCCATCACCAGATTGTCCTCTGAAGTTGTGAATTTGTTTTCGATTAGTTTGTTCTTTGTGTTCCTTAGATTCCTCATATAAGTAAGATCATATGGTATTTATCTTTCTCTGTCTGACTTATTTCACTCAGCATAATAACATCTAGGTCTATCCATGTTGTCGCAAATGGTAGAATTTCATTTTTTAAGTGTAGGCCATTTCTTAAAGATAGTGCTTCACACCCAAGGGCACCAGAACTGTGCTTCCTTCCCCAGTGGGGGGGTGGAATGCACTCTGTCAGCCACACCCTCTCCTGGCTCTTTTGGCAAACAAATAGCACCTTTTTGCTGTTAGGGGGAAACCACTTTAAGAAAAATTATTTAAAATTTCTAAATAAGGCAAAAAGTGGGCAACGTGTGCATTCAATGTCATGTGGGACACTGGCACGACCAAGGATTATTTATTACAGTAGACTTTTTTGAGCACTATTTACTGTTACTTAAAGGTCCCAGGCTTAGTGCACTTGAATATCTAAGGTGTAGATTTTTTTTTCCAGTAGAGTTGCAAATGATTTCTCTTTAATAGAAAAAAATAATCCCAACAGTATGGCGTCTTGCCCTGTAGGACATTAACCACTTTTATATTTATGCCAGAACTCTTATCCCAACCTTGCTACAGTAAGCTGTCTCTAAACTCCCAGGTTTTGAAATCATCTGAAAGTTTTGTTTCAGATGTTTTAAGACACACTTTTTTCTTTTATTTTAGGCAATATTTTCTAGAAATTACATGAAAAACACGGGTACATTTGCAGCAGTTACGGCACCAATCCCATTTTTGGCAGGTTTGTTTCTCACCACTGTTTCTCGTGTTACATGTCTCCTCTACTTTCTCTTTTCTTGGGTTCATTTTGCTTGAAACCTCCTTCAATATTTTATTTCTGTGAATGTCTCCTTTGGTAGTATAATTTCTCTGATTCTCTTCATTTCACGATTCTTAAAAATTTATTAGATGATTGTTCAAAAATGTAGATGTGACCATGGGGGGAAATGAGATCATAAACGAGACACATAGGAAGAGTGGTAAGAGGTAGAGGGTGATCTAGATGAGTTAATTCTGATGCCTCAGAGCAGAGAGTCAATAGACAAGAAGTGGTAAAGTAAACACATAACTTAGACTAAGGAAGTAACTCCAGAAAAACCCAAACCAAAAGCCACGAAGTTCTCAGCTCTGGGATGGGTAGGTGAAACCAATAGTCAGCCCTAAACATGCTTTGATATTAGGTCACAGAAGCTAGAGATATAGGTACAGACTTTAACTAAATGCTTCAATTGCTTTGGTTGACACATAGCTTAAAATCAAAGATTAAGAAAGTATATTAGTCATGTCCTAGAGGCCTGCCCGTAAAGCGAGTTCCAGAAGAAATGTTTAAAAGTAGACTTTGCTTGGGATGATAGAAAAATGTAGCTAGTTAAATAAGCACAAACCAATAATAGCATTGGAGGAGTAATGGTCATAAGATGAATAGCTTTTGCTTTTACACACAAAGATAACCATATTGACACTACCCCACCACCATCTTGCTGAAGCTGGAACGCCAGGATGAAAACAGCTAGTCAGAAGATGAAAATTCACTGCTTACCTAACCACTGACGAATCAGCAAAGGCCCACAACCCGAAACCGTTATGCATGATTTTTGCTTTATAAAAACTCTGGCCTGTAAGCTGTCTGGGAGTTTGGCTTTTGAATAGCAGCTTGCTGTTCTCCTGGCAGTGCCATTCCAAATAAAATAGCTTGTCTTTCTTCACTGCAAAACCCAGCGTCAGTTCTCAACTACTCGCTGCACGTGAGTGGGCTTGAGCTCTCACTCAGGCTACATAGGAAAGGAAAGAAGAAGGGAGGACAATTAAGGGACTGTTGCTCTTACTATAGTGTTTTTTGTCCAGTTTTACTCTTTAAATGTGAGCCTGCATTACTTTGATAAGAAAACATTTTTTTAAAACGCAAAGAGGGTTCCTACCAGATCTGGAATGTGAAATCGGGTTTTCTGTGAGTGACTCAGCTGTTTTTTGGGCCATATAGAGATTAAACCACACAGGAGCTCATAGAATCACTCTCTCTTTCTCTTTCTAACACATACACACACACACACACACTCCCACATGCCTCATGGGGGTGAGTGCTTGTGTACAGGTGCATAGCCAGGCTCCTCCCAGGTTGCCCAGGGAGTTCCCCCAGGAGCTAAATTTCTTCTGTCTGCTTCCTCAGTGTCCAGTGTGCCGACCATTTTGTTTCCAGACAACAATCTGTCCACCCAGCCCACTCCCATCCCTCATGACTGTCTTCTGCTAGTTTCTGGGCTTGTATTTCTTTCTCACTTCAGGACATAGAGGAAACAAGGCATCACTTAGGTCACTCACCAAGTGCTCTGAGACCTTGCTCCTCCTGGCCCCCGGACTCAGCCCAATCTCCCTAACTCATTCTGCTTCCTTAACTTGAGGCTCTTAAGAGATATGCTCCGCTCCCCAGGGACGCTGGGTGGGCCTAACTCCAGACTCAGGCCCTTCAGTACTGCTCCCCACCACTATCCTGAGGTGGGGATGCTCAGAAGGCTGCCATAAGAGATAGGGGCTCGAGAGCCCCCAATAGTCCACCTCTGCAGCGGTGGGAACCCAACACATCCTGGGCCTGGTAACAGCCACTGGGGCCCCCAGTCCTGTCTATGGCAGTTTCGGTTTGCTTTCATCATCTTTATTATGAAAACATATGGCGCTTGGAATTTTGGGGGTACTCATTGTTTCTAATTTGACTATCTCACATCACATTAAAGTGACCTTTTTCACTTCATACAAAATTTCTTGTTCACACTTTTAATTCTCATTTACTTTGACAATGCAGTGGATGGCATCCTGCAGTTTAGGTAAATTGAAAATAATTGTTCTGCTATTTGGAGCTACAGGGATTTTTATAAACCCTCTGTTTCATTATTTGATGTGGGCTAACTAGTTCAATCTTTGAAATTCTGTTAAACATTTCCTTATTTCAACTGCCATACATAATGAACTGCAGCCCAACTCGATCATTTCTTTTTATTAAACTATTTATTTTGAAATAATTGTAGATTCATAAGAAGTTGCAAACATAGTACAGAGTCCTGCATACCTGTCACCCAGCTTGACCATTGGTGACATCTTATATAACTATGGTAAAATAACAAAACTGGAAAACTGACATTGGTACAATACCATTTACTGGACTATAGGCCTAATTCATATTTCATCATTTTTACAGTGTGATTGTGTGTGTAGTTCTGTGCAATTTTATTAAATATGTAGATTCATATATCACCATAATCGAGATATTATTCCATCACCATAAAAGAACTTCCTCAGGCTGCCCCCTTTTAGTTAACCCTCTCTCCCCTTCCCTGACCCCTGGCGACCTGTTCTTTTAAAAAAAATTATTAAAATTGTTGGGGTGACATTGGTTAATAAAATCAAATAGGCTTCAAGTGTACAATTCAATAGTAAGTCCTATATATATTGCATCGTGTGTTCACCACCCAAAGCTAAATTTCCTTCCACCACCAAATATTTGAGCCTCCCTCCCCTTTTCTATCTTCCTCCCCACCTTCCCTGTGGCAGCAACTAATCTGAGTCTCTGTTTGTTTGTCATGTTCGTTTATTATTTTTAGTTTTATATCCCACGTATAAGTGAAATCATATGGTTCTAGTGCCCTGTTTTGGCTACTCTGTTCTCCATCTCTGTAATTTTGTCATTTTGAGATTATGTAATATTGAATCATATAGTATGAAACCTTTTGGGATTGAACTTTTTCACTTAATAGAATGCCCTTAAAATCCATCTAAAGCATTGCATCATCTAGTTTGCTAAAGTGGTGAATTACACTAGTTGATGTTTGATTATTAAGTAAACCCTACCATCCAAAGATAAAGCACACATGGTAGTAGTGTATTATCCTTGACTAAATTGTTAGATTCAATTTGCTAAAACTTTATTTAGAATTTTTGCATCTATGTTTTTGAGGGATATAGGTCTATATATTTTTTAATTTTTGTTTTTTTTCCAAACTTGTAATGTGTCTGGTTGTAGTATCAGAGTGGTGCTGGATTTACAGAAAGAATTGTACAGTATTTCTTCCTCTTTATTCTTTGGGCCAGAAGCAGCAGGTGCTCAATGAATACTCTTTGCGTAATTTGGAGGATGAAAAAATAAACTAACATGGAATATATAAACAGAGTTCAGGCTGGAAAAAAGCGTAATATAGAGAACACATTGTCAGCTGACACCAGGCCATTGACAAGATGCAGCACAGTTCACATTCACTGTCTCTCCTCTTCACTCTAAATCGTGGGGATTCCTGTCCTATTTAACAGATGAGGAGCCCGATAGGTCAATAGGTCGTTACTTGTCAAAGGTCCTTTGGCTGCATAGAGTTGCTGCAAACTAAATGCACTGTCCTTCTTCCCTCCCCTCCTCAGGACAGCCATGACCCCTGACCCCGCACAGAGAGGCCAAACCCTCCTCATTTGGAAGCCATCCTGCTGTCTGCTGCACAAAGCTGGACCCTGAGAGGAAGTTCAGTGTCTGGAGGGAGAGTGTGAGGTGTGATTCCCTCAGGGCATCATCCTGGAGAGGAAGAGTATGGTCACCTGTGGGGAGGGCTCTAGGTTGTCTGTGTCAGAAAGCACTTCTTTCTCTGATTCCTGGGACACTGGGCAAATCACTATGGAAGTCATATTTTCCTCATCATTCACATAATGCTGGATGTAGGGCCTCAGTAACCCTTCAAACTGATGTGTCAGGGTATAAATGAAGGACTGATCATTTACATTGAAGAAGGAGATTGCCCCAACCTCATAGTCTAGCGTGTAGGGGGGGTTCTTGGAGAGAGGATGATTCTATGAGGGTTAAATGTGAAATACTGATTTTCTTTCTCCAGTCCTAACACCCAGTATCCATTTTTGGGAGACAAAGTCACATCTGTCATCTCCATGTTCACGTCATCCCGGCACACTCCCAAGGACCACATTTTATTGCACCCCACGTTCACCTCCCAGTAATGTTTTCCTTCCTGGAATCCCTGAGAAGCCACCACACACTTCTTTAGAAATCTCTTCTCCAAAAAAGTCGCCATTTGGGTAACGTTACTATAGGACACAGCTTTCAGATCAGAAATGTAGACCTGCAGATGAACCATGTCAGAGTCCAGAGTCACCTCCACTGGGGTATGGTGGGAGAGAGAAAGCAAGAGGTACTGAGAAGGGACCTGGGCTGGATGCAGAGGTCACCCCCTCTAACTGTAGACTGGCTCAGGGTGGAATCCATTGCAGTTCCAGAGCCAGAGGCTCCATCAGACACTTCCCCTGGCCCTGCCTCATCTCCATTGTGGCCCTGGAGACTCACCAAAGCCTGGGGATGCCCAACTGTGAGCCCAATAATAGACTTTGTGAGCCCTGGACCATCTCTCCTAACCAGCCTCCTCCTATCCTCGGTCCTAACAAACTTTGCTTCCTTCCCCTGAATCCATCCCCTTGGCCAGTCACTAGTGCCCTCAATACCCTAAAGCTTATCCTGTGATCCTTGCCCTGGCTGACTCATACCAGCCCTTCCTGGTCCTGGGCCAAGAAATGTGTCTGCAGAGAGCTGCCCCTTGGGGTGGATCCAGGCCTCACAGATTTATAATCTGTAGTCCAGCATGCTTGGTTTTCCTGTTTCCCCATATCTGTCACTGGTCAGCTCCCTCTCCCACACCCACCCAAGTCTCTTTCCCACCGTCACCCTCTCAGGCATTGGTACCTGCATGTTTCCGGGCGTCTCTCAGTTCTGAAAACAAGCAGACAGCACAGCAGGGTCAGTGCTCACACAGAAAGCAGGATACAGGAAGACAGGAGACCAAGGATGGTTAACCTTTTTGGGTATCACAGATCCACCAGAGACCTGATGAAGACCATGGGATTCTCTACAAAATGCACCTTCCTCAGAATCTGCAGACAATTTGGGGCCCCCATCACAAGCTTGTCTCTGCAGAGACCCATGGCCTCGGGTTATAAGACTGATAAACTAGGGACTTGTAAGAAAGAGGTAAATAGGGGCGGAGGAGATAGTTTCTCTCACCTGACACTCCATGCTTCTTTCTCCAGTCTGAAAACCGAAAACACAGAAGAGGCTGAAGTCACAGATCAGGGGCCCAGGACAGAGTGTGAAAGGAAAGCTCTATAACACTCTCACCCAGTTTCCTGGTGTTTCCAGGACACGAAGAGCAAAATATCCTGGGCCGATAGAAGCCTGGAATGCTTGGCTCAAAGTCCCAAGCCAGGTGGGAGGTTGAGGGAAATGCTATACAAGACATTCTGGGTCCACACCTCTCAGAAAGCTCATGAAGTCTACGGTTCCTCTCCCCAAAGAATGTACCAATGGGCAAAGTTGGCAGACAATTTCAGAATCCCAATGCCCATCTTAAACCCCCTACATGTCTGAGGATCTGTTCACTAGTCAATGGATGAGGAGGGTGAATAGCTACCCTTGTTGGCCTGCCCACGCTTCCCACTCAATCCGGAGCTGAGACAGCACACAGATGCCTCAAACTGTGGAACAGGAGGGACTCAGGAGAACTGTGGGGAAGGCTCAGAACATGATATGACACTTACCCAATTCTGCCCTGGTTTTTCCTGAAACAAATAGAAAATCCGGTTGTGGACATAGGAGTGTTTAAGGTACAAACACAGCCCTGGCTCATTGCTAAGGAGGAGAAACTGTGGGCAAAGGATGGGGGCTCCCCCAGGACTCTCCTTTTGTGCCCCCACCCCCACCGAACCCCCTCTCTACTATCTGGGGTAAGACAAGATATCAGGAAAGTTTGTGCTGAAGGGAGGGGCTGATATCTGGGATCCTGTGGAGGTTAAGATGGAAGTTATCAAGGAGATAGAGGATGGGAGGGGAGGAGAGATTATGACATGGGTTGTCAAAGGGGTTGTGTCATCCCCCAAAAAAATAAAATCAAAAATTTTTTTACTTAAGTTTTGGCGCTGTTCTTAGGAATTTATTTTGTATGCAGGTACTGAAAATCATGCTTCTCCTAATTCTTGGCCATTATTGAAGTAGGAAAAGCTTAGTGGAGGCTGGTGTTCCTCAAGTAATCTATATCAGGCAGCATGGAGAGGATGAGAGCTATGGTCCCTGTGGCCCAGGTGATGGGCTCCTAGAGCCCATGGCTCTGAGAATAGACCCAGGAGTTGTGTGGGAGCATCCCTGGTTCTGGCCCCATTGAAAACCGAATGTGCCGGAAGCCCATCCTTCACCTTCTCACTCACTTTTGGATATTGAGTAAAATATCACTTCCCCTGCGATTCCAACACACAGGACACAGCTGAGTATTCCCAGTAAAATGGAAGCCAAGCGATAGGATGAGAACTGGAAAAAAGTCTCTGAAAAACAATTCATGGATCCTTAATGATTACTGAAAGGTGAATGCAATTTGATTCTCATTTAAGGATTCCTCTTAAATCCCAAGATGAAAAGGATTTTATTTTTATGTATAAAATGATGTAGAGGTTTGATTTCATTTCCTTCTAAATGGATAACAACTATGCCAGCATTGTTTAATGGACCTTCCCTTGCACACTGTTACATGTAATGTCACCTCAGTCTACATCAAGTTTCTATTCAGGCTTAGGTTGTTTCCTGGCTCTCTTCTGTGTCATTGTCCACTTGTATATCTCTCCCAAAACTTTGACTGGCTTTATCATCACAATTCTGAGATGTGTCTCGATATATGTTAGACTAAATTTCTCAGTTTCATCTTATTTTGCTGTGTTTTGGCAATTTGTGGCCATTTGCTCAACCACATAAATTTGGAATTAACTTACCTAGTTCAAAGAAAACTCTTTTGAGATTTTTCAATAAAACTATAGATTCTATAGATCAATTTTGGGAGAACTGATCTTTAAAATATTGCATCACCTTATCTGAGAAGTATTACATCTCTCTTCTTCTTTTAGTCTTCTTTAGTGTCTTTAAATAAAGTTTTATATGATCTTCAATAAGAGTTTGCAAGCATTTTGTTGGACTTTTAATTAATGTATTTTTTGGTTGTCATTATAGATGGCACGTTTATTTTTCTCTTGTCTGGTTTACAAAAAAATTGAAATAAATTTTTATTAATCTCCTATGAACATGATGGATTCATTTATGAATTGAAAAAAAATTAGCTTTATATTCTTCTGAATTTTTATTGTATATCATCATATACCCTGTGAACAATGGCCATTCTGTTTCTTCCTTTTCATACCATCTCTAATAATTTTTGTTTCTTAAAAACTTTTTTTTCTTTCTTTCTCTTGACATTGATATATCTGTTATGATTCTCTTTTTGGTATTATTTGTCTGGTATGCTTTATCTACTTTTTAATTTTTAATAAATACGTGTCATTATTTCTTATGAAAAAGCAACAGTCAAGTTTGAAAAATACAGTCTGATATTCTTTGCTTTCATTGGTTAATTAAATCTTTTGATATCAAGGCCTTTTACATATTTGAGTTTACATAAGTCATCCTATTATTTTTAAATCTTTCCCCAAATTATTAATAGTATAATGATTTAATGGTTTCTAAAATATAAGTGAACTTTATTTTCTTGTTCCTCAAGTTAGCTTTCTTAAATTTTATGTGTTGATTTTGGAGGGTGCACCTTGAAGATGATCATGTGATGAAAAAAATATTTGATTCTACACCTCTGCAATTGTAAACAATTCTGTTTCCACCTAATCAAATTTTATAATATTATTTTTATGCCTCACAGACCTTTGACTTTCCAAACAAATCATTAAACCTGAACAGTACTACACAACAACCCTGAGACAGAGGCTCTTAGTCTCCTTCTGGGCTACACAAACATGCACCCCTACCCTGTCCCCCTCCTCCCCACTCACCTCTTATCCATACCCTGGATTCCACGTCTTGGCTCTGGTCAGGGTACTGGATGGAACATGATATGCTCCCAGCATTTTCTTGGACTATAAGGGAGGTCTCCACATCAAACAAGCCATGTCTGTCTGCATTCACCTTTGAGTCAGAGGGCAAGTCATGTCCTTGTGGATCTTTCCACTTCACTATGGGCTGGGGGAACCAGCCTGAGGACTTGCAGAGTAGCTGGATGCCTTTACCAACATATCCCATAATAGAAACCAGGGGTCCTGAACCCAGGCCTGAAGAGAAAAAAGGGAAAGAATGGAAGCAAAAGCCATAGTTCAAGGCCACAGTTAGTCTGATGCAGGTTTATCAAACCCATAGACATAACACCCCACCCTCATCACTGTTTCTCTCTTACATGAACAAAGACTTATAACACCACTGTAAGCTCTTCCATGGTCTTTATTCAGTCAACATGCATTTAACAACTACTTATACATGGATATTCCTAAGCATTAAATATGATGAAGGAAATAAGATAGAGTTCATTCTAATGAGGTACTTACTGACTTAAAACAGAGACAATTATAAACAAATACACTTCATTGTGAACTATGCAGATAGGAAGCATGGTCAAGTTAGCATTGAGGAGAATGTGATTGTCCTGGGAAGTTATGGCTTCCTGGATGTGACAATTGAAACCTGGTGTGTCAGATGAATAGACAGTTTTATTATGAACAAAGAGAAGCATGATAGGCAGAGGGGAAAGTACATACCTTGGCATGAAGAGTGGAATGCGATAGTATGCTCAAGGACCTACGAGCATTTGGCATGTCAAGATTGTGATACACAAGAGGGGATAGGAGTGATGTCTGGGGGAGGGGCAGTGGTAAGACGTGGAGTGAGTGTACTGACCTAAAGAGTGTGAGCCATTGTCCTGCAGGCACTGTAGGCACTATGGGGCTGTTGGCTGGCTTCCAGCAGGCAGGTAAGAGTTATGACCAGGCATGAGTCTCAGAGAGACCCCTGGGCAGCAGCATGAAAGAGGGGTCCCTGGGAATCCTCAGAAGAAAGCAGCTAGCGAGAGTCACTCAGGTGAGAGATGAGAAGGTCTAGAAAAGCACACTGTGAGAAGGGGAGAAACAGATGCAGGGAGATTGATTTCACAGAACTAACAAGAGGATGAGGAAGGGTTTAGCCTGACTTCCAGACTTGTGACTTGAGAGACCATGGAGAGTACCCCATTCAGGGGTAAACTCTGTTTGATGATTTGTTATTGTCATCTCCCCAACCCAAACAGAACTTACCCCTATGTGCTGTTCTCTTTCATTCTCCAGGGTCTGGACCAAATAAAAGGAGCCAAATAATGTTTGTTGAGTGAATAAATTAGAGAAGGAATTATGGTGCAAACACCAAGGAAGGGGATTTAGTCTAATCTCCTCCTACTCTCCGCTCTATGTAAAACTATAAACCCTGGAAATAACACAAGAGGCAACCATAGAAGAACTTTGAGAGGTGGAAAGAGGGAGGTGGACTGACTAGGTACCCAGAACTGGAGGATGAACGCAGAACAGCCAGATATCTTATGATTCTCATCCTTCACTTTGAGACTGTTTTTTCTCTTTGCAGCTGACATGGGTCCCCTAAAGGCAACATATAGTTGGGTCTTGTTTTTTAATCCATCCCACTATTCTGTGCTTTTTGATTGGTGAGTTCAGTCCATTTACATTTAGGGTAGTTATTGATATATGAGGACTTACTACAGCCATTTTATCTTTTGTTTTCTGGTTATCTGTATCTCTATTGTTTCTTTTTCCCTGTCTGCTCTTTTAGTTTGGTGGCTTTCTATGTTTTGTTCTCCATTTTCTCTTGATTTATGTTATGCGTCTCAGTTCTAGATTTTTGTTTTGTGGTTTCCATTAGGTTTATGTAAAAAAACAATATTTCAGACATATAATAGTCCTTTTTCTTCTGTTTGCATCTTATCTTCATCCACCTGTGCAAATTCAATCCTTTTACTCCTTCTCTTTTATGTTTCTGTTGTCACAAATTATTCCTTTTAAATTGCAAAAGTTATAGTCTTTTTTAAATGCTTCTCCCCCTATTTAACCCTTATGTTACAACTAAGTGTTTAATACCTCATTCTGAAATAGAGTTGCAATTTCCTGTTTCTGTCTGTTTGTTTGTCATCTTAATCAAAGGTTTTTAGACTTTTGTCTTATACTTTGGGTAAAATAAGTCTTTTCAATGTTTCTTGTAATGTAGGTCTTGTGATGGTAAATTCCTTCAGCTTTTGTTTTTCTAGGAAGGCCTTTATTTCTCCTTCATATCTAAGGGATAACTTTGCTGAATATATTATTCTTTGTTGGTGATTTCTCTCTTTCAATAATTTGAATATTTGGTACTACTCTCTCCTAGCTTGCAGGGTTTCTGTTTAAAAATTCAATGATAACCTAATGAAATTTCTTTTATAGGTTACTGTCTTCTTTTCTCTGGCTGCCTTGAGAATTCTTTGTCTTTTCTCTGGCTGCCTTGAGAATTCTTTGTCTTTTACTTTTACTTTGTCTTTTAATTCTTTGTCTTTACTTTTTAATACAATGTGCCTTGGAAGAGGCCTTTTGGGAATGAAATAATTATATGTTCTGTTAACTTTTTGATTTTGAGAATCCAGCCCTTTCCACAGATCTGGGACGATCTCATCAATTATTTGTTTGAATAGGCTCTCTGTTCCTTTCTCCTTCTCTTCTTCTTCTAGTGTACATATTATTCTTATGTTGCCCTTTTTAATAGAGTCAGATAGTTCTCTTAGAGTTCTTTCATTCTTAAAAAACATTCAGTTCTCTCTCTTATTCCCCTTGAGTCATTTCTAGATCTCTACCTTTAAGCTTACTAGTTCTCTCTTCTATCTGGTCTGTTCTGCTTCCAATGCCCTCTAGTGCATTCTCTATCTCATTTATTGAGTTCTTCAGCTCCAGAATTTCTGTTTGGTTCTTTTTTATAGTTTCAGTCTCTTTGGTAAAGTACTCCTTTTGTTTGTTAATTTAACTCCTGAGCTCATTGAGGTGCCTGAGCTTTCTTATATCTTGTTGAGTTTTTTCATAATTGCAGTTTTGAATTCTCTCTTAAATCACAGTCTTCAATGTCTTTGAGCTTGGTTTCCGGAGACTTTTCATTTATTTTCTGAGCTACCTCTTTGCCTTGGTTATCCATGGTACCTGAAGGATAGTTTCTCTGCCTGGGCAGGGAAATCATGAGGGTTTTTTTTTTTTTAATTTTTTTTTTTTTAAGTACTGTTTTGCTCAGTACTTTAAAAAGTACTGTTTTAACAATTCAGTAGGCTGCTAAGTAGAGGTGTTTTTTGTTGTTCTCCAATAGATGGGGAAATAGCACAAGTTTTTGTTTTCTCCTGCTTGCACTATTGACACCACTGGGATCTCAGTGGGGTGGGCCTCCCTCTTTTGGAAAATGCCCTGTATTCCCTGAGGGGTTTGCCATCCCCTCGGTGTCCAGGTTGCCTTGGTCTCAGAGCACCACCTCTGTGGTGAAATGTGATGGGTGATAACTTTCCCGGCCTGCATGCTCCTAATGCTGCCTCCTTATAACCAGAGGTTGTCAGCCAAGCTGTGCTACTTAAGGCATCTCCACTGACTCTACCGGGTTCTGCCTCTACCAGTTTTCACCACTAGTGGTAGAGTTGGGGTTACAGAGTAGGTGAGGGAAAGGGAGATTGCAAGTATGTGGCTTTGTCTTCTTGTTAATAATGGTCAGAGCTAATCCACAGCCGCCACATCTCTGTGTCACATCTCTGCTCTTGTTGTCAGGTTGAGCCCACATGAGTGCTGGCTACTCGGGCCAGAATGTTGCTTCTGCACCTCCTGTTCTCTGGGATGCTGTGTGAGGACTGAAGCCTGGTTCTGCCAGCACTACTTCATCATTTGGGGCCACAGCAGTTGTCTAACTGCATCTGGGCCTCCATCTTTCTTTCCCCCTTTCCACCTCCCCTCCTTATTTCCATAGGCCAGAGGTCCTGATGCATAGATTGCTCAGATGTGTTTGTATTTTGAGCCGAGGATCCTTTGTTGAATAATAGTTGTCTGACTTGTTGTAACTTTAAGGAGAGAAAGTAAGAAGTCTTCTCACTCTGCCATGATGCATAAGTCACCCCCTACAATATTCTTGAAATAAAAGAATTATAGAGACAGAGAACAGGTGCACAATTTTCAGGGGTTAGGGAGGTTGGAGGGTGAGGAGGATGGCTCTGACTACAAAGAGATAGCAGAAGAAGATCTTAACAGTGATGAGATAGATCTATAACCCAATGTGCTGGTGGTTACATAAATCTACATGCATAAAAATGACAGAGAACTATGTGCACGAGACAGAAATGACATGAAAAAAAATTTTTAAGACTCCTCATTCAACAACATGTTCATAAAGTCCCAGATGGTTCTATGAGACAACTAAGTAGTTATGTATTCTCTGAAATAAGCAACTGACCTGAAACCTGCAGCTCCCAAGTGGCTTCCTGGTCATTAGTCTGAGAGCTGAACCAGCATCCATAGAGACCAGTGTCTGAGAAAGTGACCTTCTCCAGCCTCAGGGAGACATGCCCCTCCGCTATGAAGTCCGTCACCAACTCAGTTCTCCCTCGATAGGCTGGCATCTGCACATCGTGCTGGTCTTTCCCTTCTCTGTAGAGGTGCATCACAGCATAGAATTGATCTCTGAAGAACCGTACCTCCATGGCCTCTGCACTTGTCTTAGGAGAGAGGAAGCAGGAGAACACTGCGTCCTCCCCCACCACGACCTGGACGGGCTTGTCTGGTCCAATCACCTGCCACTGGCCTGTGGAAGGGAGCACATCGTTAACATAAACCCAGTGACTTGCACCTGTACAGTCCTTACACTTGGCACAGCACTTCCACACCCGTCACCTCATTCTGTTTTCAAGAACATCCTGACAGATGTAAGTTATTGATAATCCAATTTCCAAAATGAGAAAACAGTGTCTCCGAGACACTCAGTAAGTTAGTCAGGGGCATGAGAGGCATTTTCTAAATGCAGATCCTCTGACTGGAAGAGAATCTATACCCACGTTCTCTCCTCTTTGCCCACCTGCTTCACGACAAACTCACAACAGTCCCTTTCCATCTTCTTCGCTAAAAGCTGAAGACGACTCGTTTTCCAGGAGGGGAGTACGTAACAAAACGTTATCCAGTTTGGGGCAGTTTGTTTCTTTGAGCACACGGTTATGTTTTGTAAATGTTTTGTGAATACAATAATGACCTTGTCCATAGGTTAAACCTTTGTTTGTGCTTCCTTATTTTCTTCATCTACTAGTTCTGCCAAATTCTGAGAGACATGCTAAGACACTGTGACGAAGAGATCTTGCAGTTTTTATTTCAGAGATTTGCTCACTAGTGAATTTATGCTGCGACCATCCTTTCTAAGGAGTGTACTTTCACGTTTGTGTAATAATTTCTTTTCTCCACTTTATAATGTTGGCCTGAATGGGGCTCCATCCAGTGCTTTGTTGGTAGGTGTTACCTTTAGTTGGTTTGTATTTTCTGGATACAGCTTTGTCCTCATCTTTATTTTGAAAATTTTTTCATCATCTTGTTTGAAATGTGACATGTATGTGTTTTCTGCAAGTCTCCCCTGCATGACTCTCAGCTCTGTGGGGACAAGGCCTGTCCGTTTTGCTCAGCACAGCACTCCCGAGCCCAGCATAGTGCGTGGCAGAGATTGAGCTCCACAAACAGCAGTTACATTAAGAATGGTGAGCACTTTTTCTTTTTTTTTGCTCATTTGCTAATAATCATGTCAGTAATTTTCCTGATGTGAATAACATTGATCATTTGTAATGATTAGATTTCTTCTTCACAGAGCTCACAAACTATGGAGGCTCACTCGCATTATCTTCCATAAATACACCTCTTGATTGAGAATGTTGTTTGGTTAATTCACACATATGTACTTCTAATATCTGCACAGACACATGGGAGGTGTGAATATATATGTATCAGAGAAAAGTGAGTCACAGTGTAAATTTTCAAATATGTGAATATATTTATTTTAGCACAATTATTTCTCGGTTTCAAAATGTTTTACGCATTTTCTGAAATGTATTTCACTCATGCATTTTGAAGGACAGTCTTATAAAATAAAATGTGACTTTGCAGCAGGATCTCTGTCCAGCCACTGACCTGGGTTTCTGCCCCTCACCCCACCTCCTACAGTTGGATAGACATGTACCTCCTGCAGACAGCCCCACCTAGGAGCCTGGCCTCTGCTTCCCTGTGAAGGGCTTTCTCTGTCCTTTGGAACCTGCTCAGTCTGGTGCAGGGCAGCCTAGAAGTGCCGACAATTTAATACTAGCAGAGGTTACATGTCACCAGTGGGGGCAGGAGGCAGTGGATATTGGAATGATTCTGAGCTGCCATCAGTTTGGCTCCTCAGAAGCTGTTTTCCATGTCAGTAACCTGCTCATTAGCACATCTTTCTTGAGTTTTCCTCCCTTCCAGCTTCGCTTTGTCCACTCCTTCACTCTCGTTCCCAGAATCACCTCCTAAACAACCTACCTGCACACAGACTATTGTTCCTGGTCTGCTTTAGGAGCCCTGCTTATGTCAGCTGGGCTGCTGGTGGTGGTGCTGCCTTCAGGGCTGTGGGGGGCACTTGAGCTGAGGGAAACGTTTTCTAGAGTGTCTGTTTTCCTGGCCAGGCCTCGCTGCTGTCATTATCCTTGCCTATAGAAGCTCCTCCCACCCTTTTCTCTTCCTTCCCCCAGGGACTAGTGAGAAAAAAACTGTCTAATGTTGAACACAGACTTTGTAGTAATGGAGCGATGTGCTGCATCGCACGTACTTGGTTGAACTCATGTGACCCTTACAGCAGCCCCATCAGGGTGTGATGCCATCTCCTGTCCCTATGAGCATGCTGATACTTGGAGGAGTCATGAGCCACAGTTCAGAAGCAGAATAAGTAATGATTTAAAAATAAAGTCTTTCTGCCTCTAAGGTCATTTCCATGACACCCTGCTATCTGTCCAGGAAACAGAATAGTCCAAGAAACTTGTCAAAAAGTAGATGAGAATGAACTTCAGTGAGAGGCTGTCCTGTGAACAACATATGAATTTTGCAGTGGAAACATGGAGCATGATTTGATTCCCTATTTCTCTCTTTTTTCCCATGATCCATAGAATGGACATAGGTAGATGAGCAGCAGAATGAACCCATGCAGACCTTGTAAGGCTGGACACTGACTGTCCAGAGACAGAGGTCTACTCCAGGTTCTAGCTCCTCTCTGTACTTTGTTCACTTACTCAACTTCCTACACACCAGCCTTTATGTTGATAGTAAATAGAATAAGAAAGAAAAATGGGCTTCTCAGGTGGTGCCAGGTTACAACTTATTTCTCACTTTAAGATCTGGACATCTCCCCCCATCCTAAGGTCACATACCATAGGTGTTTCCTACTCAGCATGTTCACACCTGGATCATTATCTTTTTCTCAAATGTTCTAAACAATGTCTTCTTATATCTGGGCACCCATGTCAGAAAACTGATGCTCGACTGGAGACCTCCCTGCCTAAACTCCACAGCCTATCTGGAACGAATATTTAATTTATTCACCTTAACATCACGTCCCCACTACAGGGGTCCCTCTTCTGTACACTTTACTATTATTTCTGGGCTATTATCACAGTTTCCACAGTGTCTGAGTCCTTCACGCTGCCTCCTGCTTCCCACAGCCTCAGGCATTGATAGATGTCAGCCTGGGGCAGGAGAAGTGGGAGAAAGCAAACAAGAAAGATGTTCCCACCCCCACTGTACTGCAATCATGTAGCTCAAAAAGTCAAAGTGTTGACCAACAACGAGAAGAGAGAGAGAGTCCAGCCTGGAAGGCTTACCTGAGCCCAGCCTAAGGAGACTGAGAACCAAAGTGAGCACAAGGGCCATGCAGTGTGTCCTGAGAGTCGACCTCAGTTTACGGAAACAGACGACAGCAGGGACGGGCAGGTGGGTTAATCAGAGAGAAGAGGAATCCGCCCAGCTTTCTGAGGTGAGGAGCCATGAAAAGTCATAGCTCGAGCTGATGGAGAACCGCACCATTCTTCTTAGAGTCACCAGGCAGAGACATGGCTGATGTGTTAGCAGAGAGAGGACTCTGGACTTTGAATCACTGCATTTATTGTCAGGCTATAAATATCTATCTCAGACCAAGGAAGCAGTGATAAAAAAGGTGGGGCAAGGCACCCTGGGAGGGGGGTTTGTCTTCGGTCAAAACTATGCCCTGGTGGGTGGCATGGGAATGTCAGATACAGGGATATTTCAAAGTCCAACCTGGCAGGTAGAACTGTATGGGGGGAGTAGGGGTGGGAGTCTAGTCTTAAAAAAGAGGTTGTCCCAGCAGAGGGTCGTAGGTTGGGTGGTCAGTTAGGTGCCATTCGACAAGGAGTAACCGAGGTCGGGTGAGGTGAACACTTCCTGGCACAGCCGAGGTAATACTGTGTCCCCTCCCTTGTCCTGAGTTCAGAGCCAAGACTCTGATTATAAGGCCATATGGGGAAGAACTTGCTAGTACAAGACAAGACCTTAATCTCCAAGGATCCAAGGTATTGGAAAAACTTCCAGAACAGATGAGACCTGGGGAAAAGGTGTAGAACCATTCACTCAGTCATTCATTTTCATACTAAGCCAGGGTATCCACAATTAGAAACTATGCCATCTTTTCAAGAATGTGGAAATTCACAAAGTGATCACTTATTGATCAGAAAGCAAGTTTCCACAACCATGACAAAAAAAAAAATGCATTCTCTAACTATAATGTGATTAATTTAATGAAGCAATTTTAAAACTTCAGAAACCCTATATATTTAGAAATTTAATGACACAGATTTAAATAACTCATGGATCCAAAAAGGAATCACTATAAATTTAGAATGTTTAGAATAAAATATGAGTGAAAATGTCACATTTAGGCTAAAATTCAAAACATGTACAACACCAAATGGTGACATAGAAGTGGAGCAACAGAAACTTTCATGGTATAGTCATTTTGGAAGATAGTTTAGCAGTTTCTTACAAAACTAATCACATTCTCTCTGTACAATCCAGCAATTGCACTCCACAGTATTTACCCAAATGAGCTGAAACCTTATGTTCACATGAAAACCTGCATGTGAATGCTTATAGCATTTTTATTCATATTACCAAAGCTTAGAAGCAATCAAGATGTCCTTCAGTAGATGAATGGATAAACAAACCATGGTACATCCATACAATTATTCAGTATTAAAAGAAATGAGCTATCAAGTCACAATAAGATATAGAAGAATCTTAAATGAATATTGGTGAGTAAAGCCAGTTTGAAAAGGCTACACACTACACAATTCCAATTATATGAATTTATGGAAAAGGCAAAACTATGAAGGCAGTAAAAAGTTCTGTGGTTGCCAGGGTATGGGAGGGAGGAAGGGTGAGAGGAATGAATTAATGGAGCACAAGATATTTTGAGGACAATGCAAATATGTTTTCTCTATGATACTAAATGATGGATACATGTAATTATACATTTGTCAAAAGCCATAGAATGTACAACGCCAGGAGTGAACTCTAATGTAAATTCTTGAGTTAGGGTGATAATGATGTGTCAGTGTAGGTTCATCAATTGTAACAAACGTACCACTCTAGTGGGGACGTTGGTGGGGGTGGAGGCTGAGCATGCATGTATGTGTGTGATGGGGGTTGAGAAGGATATATGGAAACTACTTTATGCTCAGTTTTGTTGTAAATCTAAAACTGCTTTAAAATAAAGTCTATTTTTTTTTAAGTGAAGATGGTACCTAAAGGATGTGGTTCTGGAAATACTATCACTAGGACTGGCCATGTGTCTCTTTTGCTGTTGTTGAATTATTTAATTTTAAAAACAACCTTATGGAAGCATAACTGACATAAAATAACCTGCACATAGGTAAGTTGTTTAATTGGTACGTTTATGTGTTTACCCATGAAACTATCACCACGAAAAAGAGAGTGAACATTTGTGCACTCAAGAAGCAGCCTTGTTCCTGTTTGTAATCCCTTCTATCCTACTTTCCCTTCCAAGCAACCACCGATGTGTTTTCTGTCAGTGTAGATTCGTTTGCATTTTTTAGACTTTTATATAAGTGATGTCACACAGTGTGCATTCTTTGTTTTAAGGGTTTTTTTCGGTCTGACTCTTTTCACTTGGAATAATTATTTTGGATTCATCCATGTTGTGTGTATGCCATTAGTTTATTCTTTTTTATTGTTGAGTAGTATTTCATTGCATGGATATACCATCATTTGTTTATCAATTCATCTGTTGATATCGTCTGAATCATTTACAATTTTCGGTTACTACAAATAAAACTGCTGTGAATATTCATGTAAAAGTTTGTAGAAAATGTATTTTCTTTTCTCTTGGACAAAATACTTAGAGTGAAGTGGTAAGCATCACACAGTAAGGGACTGTTTACGTTTTAAAGAAACTGCTAAACTGTTTTCCGAAGTGATCGTACCACACCACTTCCCCATCAGCTTAGTACGAGGCTTTCAGTCCCTCCGCATGCTTGTCAACACTTGGTATAATCAGTCTTTTTCATTTTACTCATGCTCATAAGTGGTAATAGTATCTCATTGTGGCTGTAATTTGTTTTTTCTTACTGTCTAAGGATGTTGAGATTCTTTTCGTGTGCTTACTAGCCATTGCTATATCTTTTTTGCTGAAAGATTTCTTAGTAATGGTTGTTGAATATGTCAAACATTCTTTTGCTGCATCTATTGAGATAATCACATGGTTTTCTTTTTTAGTTTGTTAATGTGGCGAATTACACTGGTTAATGTGTAAATATTAAATAATTCCTTCATTACTAGGACAGACATATTGGCAGTAATGTATTATACATGCAACATGTTGTTGAATTCAATTTGCTAAAATTTTATTTAAATTTTTGCAACGATATTCTTGAATGATACACATCTGTATTTTTCTTTCATATTATTCTAATATCTTTGCCTGGTTTAGGTACCAGGGTAAGGTTAGCTTTATATAACGAATTGGGAAATCCTCTCTCCTCATCAAATTCTTTGAGCCTGGCACAGAAAAAGTGAATAACTATTATAGAGGGGAATTGGAATAGAGAAAAACTAATCAATATGAAATAAACAAACAGATCATGCTGTAAAAGTTTAATATAGAGAACACATCATCAGCTCACACCAGGTCATCAACAAGATGCAGCACAGATCACATTCACAGTCTTTCCTCTTCACTCTACTTGGGGGGATTCCTGTTCTGTTTAACAGGTCAGGAGCCTGATAGATCAATAGGTCGTTACTTGCCAAAGGTCCTTTGACAGTGCAGAGCTGGTGCAAACTAAATGCACTGTCCTTCTTCCCTCCCCTCCTCGGGACAGCCATGACCCCTGACCCCACACAGATAGGCCAAACCCTCCTCATTTGGAAGCCATCCTGCTGTCTGCTGCACAAAGCTGGACCCTGAGAGAAAGGAAGTTCAGTGTCTGGAGGGAGAGTGTGAGGTGTGATTCCCTCAGGGCATCATCCTGGAGAGGAAGGGTGTGGTCACCTGTGGCAGGGGCTCCAGGTTGTCTGTGTCAGAAAACACTTCTTTCTCTGATTCCTGGGACACTGAGCAGGTCACTATGGAAGTTACGTTTTCCTCATCATTCACATAATGTTGGATGTAGGGCCTCAGTAACCCTTCAAACTGATGTGTCAGGGTATAAATGAAGGACTGATCATTTACATTGAAGAAGGAGATGGCCCCACCCTCATAGTTTAGGAAGAC